>NC_071101.1:22145000-22257500 GCF_024256425.1 Clarias gariepinus | reverse complement strand
ATGTGTCATTGATCTCTCAGCATTAAACTGCCCTCTCATCCAGCACTCACACAGCTTATTAAAGCCATGAAAGGCACCTAACACCATGCACAATTCTCAGGTCTGACGGGCTGGTTCACTTCAATTCCAACGTAGATCAGCTTAGAAATATGACCCATAGTTTATATGTACTATGCATAACAAAGATACATATTGCAGTTCTTTTGTGGTCCAGTTTTTGCATTGCCACACAGACACTTTTTTTTTTTTTACATTTATATTAATTGATGTTTGGCACAATGTTGCCGTTCCTCTCGAATCCTATAGATGGTGTGCTCTACATTATTCACACACTGGCAGCAGCACATCCAGTGTGGTAGGACAGAATTATTTGCCAGAATTGGTAATGAAATATATAATAATAATAATAATAATAATAATAAATTGGAATATTGATTAAATCATGATATTTGGAGAATCATAACACAAACTCAACTGGCGCCTAGGTATCGTGATAATATCATATCGGGTGGTCCCTGGTTATTCCTATCCCTAAACAATAAATACTGATTAATAAAGCAGAACAAGTGATTTACATAGGAAAGAACAATTTCAGCAAGTCCTTAAGGGTTCATTGCATAAGTTTAGACTTTTTATTTTTAAGATTAGCTCTCTAATTGTTAAAAGGGGTTTGATGTTTTAAATAAATCCCACGCATGCTCATGAAGCTCCACCCTAAAGACGGTTGCCTGTAGTGTGTCTCTAACTGAAAGGAATACATGCACTTTGGCCCAGAAGACAGTTTTTCAAAAGTGCTATTGCCAGGGCCATGGCTTACAGTAACTCAATGTTTTTTAAACCATCAACTACATACACTACTTTAGCTTTAGCTGGTTCACAGGTGAAAATGATTCCTCACGCTCCCAGACGCACTCTTACACAATTCGAGGCCTTGAATATGTCGGTGCATTCACAGAAATAAAAAAAAGAAATCCATATATAGGAAAGCCTGGTCATTCAGTACACTCAGTCTTAGTATTAGGTAAATACAACCTCACATGAACATCATCATATACCTTTTTTTCCACCATGATCTTATTTATCTATTTTAGAGAACACTGAAGCAAGAATACGGTCTGCAAAACTGCATCTGAACAAAGCAAATGACAAATGAGACCAAAGTGGAGAGGTTTGGCCTCAATGCCCAGCGCCATGTTTGGTGAAATTGAAACGGCATTTCAATAGAAACCCCTCTTAACCACCAGAGTATTCTAGAGGCAAATTAGACTTATTTTGTCTAAAGCTTGGTTAGATTTGGGTTATGCAACAGGACAGAAAATTCGAAGTGCCCCAGTAAATCTACCTCAGAATGACTGAAAAAAGAAAGAATCAGGGATTTGGAATGGCCTAGTCAAAATCCAGACCTCAACCCAAGTGAAAGGCCGTGGCAGGACCTTAAGAGAGCTGTTCATAAGCGTTCATAAAATTTCAATGAATTGAAGCACTGTTGTAAAGAAGAATGGGCCAAAATTCCTCAAAAATGATAAGAGACTGATAAAGTCACGCAGCAAAGTTATTGCTGTTAAAGTGGATCTACAAGCTATTGAACCGTTATACTGTAGTATTACCCATGTGGGTTTTTTTTCTTTTGGATTCATTTTTGTTAAAAGAAAATAGTGGCATGGTAAAAAAAAAAGAAAGTTATTTGTCATTTTCACAATTACTTTATTTATTGTATAAAAAAAAAAAAGAAAAAAAAAAGCTGGCTCGCACACAAACAAGAAAACAAAAATTAGATACCATTTTACATTTAAACAAATCCAACTTTCAGTCACTGCTCTTTTAATTTAAAAGAAGTAAACTGATGCGGAATTATCTAGAGGACAGATCGAGGCAATCACACAGCGGAGCTTTCTGCCTGCTTCAAGCACATTTCTGTTTAACAGGTTAGATTAGATCTGAGCATACATGATGCCCTGCAGGCTACACCCAACAGTTCTCCCCGTGTGATGGGATTTGCTTTATTAAAATCACAGAGCCTGAGCAGCTAGACTGGATTGTAAGGATTCTAGGCTGGAGATGATAGAATAGAAAAAAAAAAAAAAGATCCAAAACTATGAATTACGACTGAATGAGAACAGAGAGTACTTTGATGCACTCCGGCACATTTTCAAGCATCACATGTTCCTTCCATTTAATTATCAAAGTGCCTTGTGAGAGTATAGCTATTGTAAAAAAAAAGTTGCAAATTTCACTAACTGCCAAGTGTAGTCATTTTATTGCAGCTAAAATTAGACAATATTCACTGTTGGTAACAGAAACCATCCAATCATTTGCACCTATTGATGTACAGTACTGTAGGTGCTTCTGGAACCATTTGCTCATTTTTATCCTGAAGAGATCGGGGGGAGTTGAGTAGGAGAATCAGACCTGTGGGGGTGTCAACTAGTCGAGACAGAAAGTCAGGAAAGCACACCTGGGCCCGCTGCATACCCTACTGCGTGGCCTGGCGTGTGGACCGTGACAGCTGTGATTGGTCTAGATGGTAGCAATACGTCTTTCCAGCTTCTTCTATGGATATACGGCCTCCATTTTAAATCGAACTGAAATCAAACAAGTCCATAAACTTTTCTTTTCGTAACTTTAATTAAAGTAACGTAACAGTTGTTCAACATCTGTTAACTTCAACTCCAACAAGTTGAACTTTTGCACAGTTGCACATAAACTCAATTGCAGATACACATCATAAACGAAGGGTTCATTTGCAAATACAGATATCTCCATTTTACTCAACTGTCATGAATCATACTTAATTATACACCCAAGGACATATCAATCGAACTGGTGTGGGATTGTTTGAATTAAGTTGATACAACTCGTCTGATTATCTGCTTTTGCAAATGAACCCTTCAAATGCTCAGAACTTGCGTAGCCTACAGTCTAGGCTCTAGATGGACTTAACGCAGAAGCATAAATCAGCCTAAATTTAGTTTCTTCCGGCTCCGGGCTGTATGGTCTGGATTCTATGTACAGATGCGTGTGGCATTTCTGGGATTTAAATTTGTGATACAGAGAAAGTTTTTTCTGTTGAGCCTAGATAAGATAAATGGTAATAGCATCCTTACACTATGAAATAATGAATTTTCCTGTGACTGACAGCATCCAAGGTCAGAGTCTGATCAGCAGCACATGGAGGCTCTAAGAGATTGCTGAGGTTTTAGGACCCTATTGAGAATGGATTCATATGAGTGCATGTCAAAAATTGGTACATATTGGATATTTTACTATAAACCACCGTGATCTGTTGATAGAAATATAATTAGAAGGTTATGAAGTGAAGCGCAGTTTGCCACATAAATGAAACAGACCAAAAATGTCATGTCCTGTTTTGGCAGAAATTATGAAAAAGAAAGTAACTAAGTTGACTATTATTTCTGAACTAGTGGCTCACTAGTAAAAATCCTTTCATTTCAATCCTATCATAAATGAAGATTAAGATTCAATGATTTGTCATGTACCCTACACCACAATAAAAAAAAAAAATTCCCCACATATCCCAGTTAGGAAGCTGAGGTCGGAGCGCAGGTGTAGCTGTTTGAGCCACGACTGTCCTGCCGTGCAGAGCAGCAACACTGTTTCATCACTCAAGAACACCGCTCAAAACTAAGAATCAGGACACTGTTTCGCCTTTGATCTAAAAGTTCAAAACAAAGCACACACAAAGCAATGTAGAAAAGCCTGAACAGCTCTGCTGTCCTCTCTGAACTCGCTCGGTCGTGGTATTTCTTGAAGAAAAAGAAATAAAAGATTTTCAGATCAGACAGTGGGTGAGACAGGCTTGAAGGATTTGCTCCAGCAGCGGTTTCATTTTTCTTTTTTATTTGTGTAGCACTTTTACATTTCTGCCATTTGGCAGATGCTTCAATCCAGAGCGGCTTACATTCATCTCATCCTACATCTGAGCAGTCAGAAGCCTGGCGGTAATCCAAAGTCTTGAATACTGAGCTAACCCCTTGCCCAAAGTTAAGCTTTTAATAATGGCCAATGTGGCAAAGCAGCTTTACAGAAATAATATACATTCCATGTATACATTTTATATTGAAACTTTTATCCCTCATTCTGGCAGATACTCACTGCAGTTGTCTTCGTCGCTTCCATCGGGGCAGTCGCGGAAACCGTTGCAGCGGAAGCGGCCGATAATGCAGTGGACGCCATTAGCACAGCCGAAGAATGTGGGAGCGCATTTTGACTTCACCTTCGCTAAAAGAAAGAAAAAAATGAGAGGAATGATAAAGCCAGTGAGACAGTATCTACCAGAAGCATCTACGTCCAAAATTCAAAAAATGAATACAAAAGACATGTATTTATTTATTTTTTTTTGGTCAATGAGCCTAATTTAGTCGTGTCCAATTCCTCCCCGTCACTAGGGGGCTCCCACATTAAGGCTACTACTACCATTCAGTCGGGAGGGCCGAAGACTATCACGTGTTTCCTCCGAACCGCGTGACGCCAGCCGATCACATCTTTTCGAACTGCTTGCTCATGCATTGTTAGGGGCGGAGTAACACACTCGGAGGAAAGCGCTAGCCGCTCCATCCACGTGCGCGAGCTTACAGACGCCCCTGATTGGCTGTAGAGCCGTGATTAATGTGGGAGCACAAAGTACCTCTCATCCCTCCCCCCTGAGAGAGCTCGGCCAATCAGCTCTCTCTAGACCTCCGGCTGTGAGAGGTAACAGAATCACCCGGAGATCGAAAACTTTGGCCGATCTCTGGATGATAGGCCGAGCACTTTACCACTGAACCACTCGGAGGTGACATGCAATTTTTTGCATGAGACAAAAAACAACCATAAAAAAACTTTACATGTCTATCCCAATACTGTAACCTGCACAAACATTTATTTACATCTACATTTGAGCATTTGGCGAACGCCCTTATCCAAAGCGACTTTCATTACAATTTTTATTATTATTATTTTTTTTTTTACACCTGAGCAGTTGAGGTTTAAGGGCCTTGCTCAAGGGTCCAACAGTGGCAAGTTGGCGGTGCTGACGTTTGAACCTATGACCTTCCGATCAGTAATCCAACACATTAACCACTGAGCGACCCCTACTTATTACAACAAACAGTTATTACATTTCAGTACAAAGCAAAAGACACAGCAAATAGCATGAACTATATTGTTGATATTAACTAAATATTATATAACTATTGGCATGAGGCCACTCGAACCATGTACACACATGAAGCTTTCGATGTCTTCCTTAAAATCCTGCCCAACATTTCTCTTGATGATCTTTCATAATTACAGTTTGTTTAAATGATCTTGGTCTTTTAGAAGCTTGCATTTGAGCAGTCAGCCATGATCTGATTTGCAAGCGCGCCCTTAAGGAGTTCTCTTCTGCAGACAAGTACAAGAACTCATTTCTGTGATTATAGTTCAGGAACTAAAATTACCCTTGGCACCTCTTTAAAGTCCACAGGTTCCTGTAGCATAACTAACATACTATGACTACAGAATTCCGATTGAAAAGCAGCACCAACCAAGCATTTGACATGCAAGATCCACAAAGGACGTGGAAGCTCGAAGGAATTTACAGTGCTTGCTTTTATGCTGCTATGCTCCAGTGAGAGAAAAAGTGGCCTCTGTCAGAGAATAAAGGTGGCTGGATTTATTACTTTGCTCGTGATTGCGCAAGCTAAATGCATTGTCTCACCAATTAAACTGGAAACAGGCTAATAAGTAAGACAGATTTGTGTCGCTCTAGCATCTGGCACATAAATCTCAGATGGAGAAGGGGGTACCGAGGCCTGAGTAAGCAGCTTGTATAGATTCTGATGGATATTGATATCCTAAACCCACATCAATTAAACACCAATCCAGCAAGCACCCAAAGCTGGCAGTGCATGGGCCCGTCAATACCTTGATGTAAACGCAAGGAAAGATCCAACAAGATCATGCTATAACAGCATGTACACAATCGATGCTTCAATATGTAAACAGCTTTGATGACAGATTTAAATCTGTCATCTGCTTTGATTGTGTTAGTTTACCTAAGCACTTTTCCACTGGCCATTCCGCAGCGTACCTGAGCACCATGACGGAGCTCTGTCAGACAGAGTGGACGTTCATTCCCCATCACTGTCTCTGCAGCCTATGGCATAAACAAAGACATCATCCACAAGGTCTCAGAAAGATGTCTGCCGGAAAACATGGGTAATGACAAATAGCGAACCGGCGGGAAAGGTCACACTGCGAGTTGCACGCAATCTGTGTGCCGGGCCACAAGAAAGAGAGTTTACCTCTGAAACAACTGCTGCCTTTTTCCTCCTCATTTCTCAAAAAGAACATAGAAGAAAAAGAAAAAGAGAGAGAAAGAGAAAAAAGGGGAAATTGTCCACTATTAAAACAGATAGATGTCTCTTTACAATAAATGTGGCTTTTTTTTTTTAAAGTTCACTTTAAAAAATGAGAAACAAAGAAGAAACAAAAGAGAAGAATAAAGAAAGACACAAAGAAAACCCTAAATTTCTCTAAAGTCAGGCCTTGGCTCATATGTGCAGTCTGTAAATCTAAATATTTTAGAAAATTTTGTGCACATTGCAATTTAATTTACACTGTGTGGTTACAAGAAAAAGAATGTCTTGCCACAAAACGAAAACAAAGCAAAAAAAAAAAAAAGATTTATGCATGCCTGTAAATTAAAAATATCACCATGCACTAAGGGGATGAAGCCAAGTAATTTTCCCTCTTCTATTCTCTCCCTTTCCTTTGTGCACTACTTCAAAAATAACAGCCGTGGTAACGACACACCGTGGTGGTCTGCTGCGGCAAAAACCTCTCTGTTTCTGCTTTAATGCTTTTCTTTTTTGCCCTTGAACAAATATGAAATTTAATTAAAAAGAAGTAATAAAGCGGTGGAGGATGGGTCAGGCCTGAACCGGTGCACACCAACAATGCTACTGTTCTCTTTTTCTTTTCCGGCCTTATTCAGAGCCTCTGCGTGATTTGCAGCTGGGCGTGCAGGCACATGAGCCGTGACCATTCTCACGCTGGCTCTAAAGTAGGACTCATGCTAATTTCATGGATGCTGCATATAACAGGCAAAGAGCATCCACAATGATGGCAGTTTAATAACACTTTATACACTGAGGCTTAGATTTGAGTGGGAAAACGGGAAAGACGCGGAGAGGGAAATAATATTCATGGACATTGTTTTGTCAAGTTTCTTCCTTCTATTAAGAGGTCACGCTTTCAGAGGCATTTTAGTCACACATACTGTCTTTCCACGTTGTCTCCTCATCCCCACTAACTCCTTTGTTTAACTCTTAAATCCGGGCCAAGTTTTTTTTCCCTCCATCCGCTGAGCTGAAACGAGTTGTTTAGAGGAACCCCAGCGCCTGTATCCAGCTTCAGTTACAGTTTATCCTTTGTACTAATGAAAACAGGGTCACATTGCAGGCACACCAAATCCTTAAGGTATGCACAGCCCGAAACAAAGGAGACACACACACACACAAACACACGCACGCAGACACTGCCCAATACCAACTCTACTAAAACCATGACTCTGATTGGTCAGAAAGTGTTGATTGCAGCTCTGACAGTAACGACAGCCACAATTCAAATCATAGTGGTTCATCAAGGCGCTCAATCTAAAGCTTTATCATTTCTATAGTAACAGCTTACACAGAGACAGCTGTGGTGGTGCGGAACATAAACAGATTGAAAAATGTGTGTAATTGTTGATACGCTGACATTTTTCTTTGATGAGCCATTAAGTCAGTTTATTTATAGCAGGCATCATCAGCGTCAGCACTTCATAACACTCTGCGATTTTCAGTTTTTAGATTTTATACGTCTTCTGACCTGATATGGATATGGATTCTTGGTGATGCAAAAATGAATAAATAAATAAATAAATAAAATAAACAACAATAAACTTAGATTTTTTTTTTTACTTCAAGAAAGTAGAAATTAAAAGCTAATGAGGTTTACAGCTGCTGTAACATAAGTGATTTAGGAACAAACTTGTTCGGTCAATGATGGTCCATAACATTAAATTTAAATAGAAATGGTCTTGCAGTGACATGGCGTGCATGTTCTGGTTACGAAGATAATTACAATAAATATTGCAATCACAGTCACTCGAACCTGATAACTGGTTGTGCCTTGACAGCAACAACTGAAATCAAGTATTTGTGATAAGTCATTCACATCGCTGTGGAGGAATTTTGGCCCACACTTCTTCGCGGGATTGTTTTAATGAAATCACATTGGAGGGTTTTCGTGTATGAAAGATCCTTTTTGTAACCTTCATTTCTTTTCAAAATCATTGAAATTTAAGTGTAATGGTAGGGTTCGCAAACTGGGAGTCATTTCATACTTTATAATATAAAATACTAAAAAGGTTAAAAAAAATAAAGTGTATCCAAAAAAAAAAGGGAAAAAAAGAAGACAGTGTCGTGATATACAGTGCTGTAGGGGCATTGGTGGCTCAGTGGTAGGTGTCTCGCCTGCCATGCAGAAGGCCCGGATTCAATCCTCAGCCCATGCCCAAACCCCAGCCACTGGATACAGTGCCGGTCTTAAGCCCGAATAAAATGGGAGGGTTGCATCAGGAAGGGCATCCGGTGTAAAACCTGTGTGAGACGAGCTTTCTTTTTAGTCAGGAGTGGCTTTCGTCTGGAACACTCCCCTGAATGTCATTTTTGCCATTCAGTCTCTTTCTTATTGTTCAATCATGAACACTGACCTTAGCTGAGGCAAGTGAGGCCTGCAGTGTTTTAGATGATGTTCTGGGTTCTTTTATGAGCTCCTGGATGAAACGTCGTTGTGCTTTTAGAGTAATTTCGGTGAGTCGACCACTTCTGGGAAGGTTCCTCACTGTTCCAAGCTGTCTCCATATGTGGATAATGGCTCTCACTGGGGTTCCCTGGAGTCCCAAAGCCACAGAAATTGTAGAATGTAGTACAACAGTAAATTGGGTCATTGGGGTGTTTTCAGGCCCTATGATGTTGGAGCCAGTTTTACAACCCAAATGATTCCACACGCAACATTCACACAAAGATGCCATAAAAATGAATGTGGAAAGAAAGATTTAATGTTATTTCATGTCACTTTGAGTAATATTTTAAAAATTAATTTTAAGAGCTATAAAAGTGTGGTGAATATAAAACAAAAGGACAAGTTTTACTCTCCTTTTCACAGACAAGCACAACACCACTGCATAAATTTCATATCATTGATGCTGGTGGCAACACTGTTAGTCATATTACCACACACAGAAAACGCTGACCCATGTGGCATACTTGTAAGAAAATGGCATACAATATGGTAGCCTTTATTCTGCCTGGTGGGTAGCTGTCCCCATTTTTTATTGGATTTTATTTCTAATAAATAAATTAATTAATTAATTAATAAATTTCTGCTCAGTAAGTTGGAGCACTTTTTTATTTTAAGATTAATTTTCATTGTCAGAATGACCCGTAACTTGGTGCATTTTTGGTGAAAATGTCAAAATGACTTAAAAACAAATGTTTTATTATTATTTATAACGACTGTCGCATTTACAGTGAAAGCAGTAAGGCTTAGTAAAACATCATCGGTGCATAAATATTCAAAACTAAAGCATAATAAAAGCTTAATAGAGTCTTAAATTTTTTTTAAATACACCTTGCCTTGTGATTTTTTGCCTTAAAAACTTAAGATTTGCCAAATCGAAATTTTGAATTGAGTTTGTCAGCGAAAAGACTCGTCAGGAAAGCCAAGCCAAGTGAGCTTATGTATTTATTTATTTTTTTTATTATTTTGCGCAAGATTTAGTGTTAAGATTTAAGAAAATATTATAAGGGATATCAGCAAGAATAAAACAGAGCTACCTTCAGTTTTGTTTTAAAGCAGCCGGTGCCAAGAGGAATCATAAGGTAAGGGTAAGAAAGGTTAAATGTCTATTTATTTCAGAATGTAGTCCCTTTACATGTCTTTGCAACATGTTTTGATTGTTTTTATATGCAAAAACTCAATTATAGTGTTGGACATTGGTAATTGGACACCCAATTTTTGGGTGGCTGGAATGGATCATCTGCATTTACATTATTTCCTATGGGAAAATGCCTTCTGCAATACGTAATTTCGCCTTAAGAACTCGCCTCCGAAAGAGATTAAATTCATATGTGGTGGTACTACTGTAGTAGTATAATATATACAGAGAAGAAAAATTGAGTATTAAGAAAGATTCATTACTTTTTCTTTTTTAAATTGTAACATAAGTTAAAAAATGCCAAATAAGTTTTCCTAAAGCTGTTCACGTATGTATTTACGATTATAAATTGTGGCCACATAAATAATTCACATCAATATGTTTGTCCAGGGCAGCCTTACATACAGTAATATGGTTAAACTGAACATCTTTTCAGTTGGGTAGTGTTAGACTTTACAGTATACTCTCATGCTATGACTAACAGTGAGGAATTTCAATCCACCTCTCCCCCATCACCCAGAAGATTGTTCCCTTTATAGCATGCCTTCTCTCCAGGTACCTTTCTCATGTCGTCTCAGAGAGTTTTGTCTCACCGCTGTCGCCCCTGGCTTGCTCATTATGGTTTTAAATCTGTAACCGTAAATCTGTAATCCGTAAAGCTGCTTTTTCTTGTGTTGAAAGCACTGCATAAATAAATCTGATTAGAAGTGCACAAGGCCTATACTGGGAGGGATGGTTCCAGCTCACTCACTGCAGGAATGAGAGATAGTAGGGGGTGGGAGTGGGAAAAGAATGATGGAATGTATAGTGGAAGAGATGAAAGGTTGCTCTGACCTCGGGAAAGCACTCCTATAGGGAGAGAAATCAATAGGTAATGGAGCCTGTGTGAAAGCCAAGAGGGCATTAGGAACACGGACAGGTGGGCAGAGAGAGCCGGCTAAGCAATCCTTGCTTCTTTGACCTTCACCTTGATCAGCATTACAATAACATTCCATCACATATCTGTGCTAAGACTTGGTCTTGCTCACTTTTGTAAAATATTCTGATTCATGCGGCATCACTGATCAGGCATTATCAACAGATATCTCATTATTTTATATAGTCTGTTCGAATGGTATCAATTACTCAGCCCCCCTGTAGAACAAGGTTGTTTAAGTAGCAGATCTGTGCAAATGGATATCCTCGGCAGAATTAAGCAGCAGGAGATTTGAAAGAGAATAAGGAAGATGAAATATGCAGCAGCGCTGTTCATGTCTCTTAACAGGTTTGCTTCAAGTGAGCTCTTGTGGACAGACCCTCTGTGGGGTGTTGGGGAGAGACGGAGGGAGACAGGGGGTAGCCTGTAAGCTGTGTGAAGACAGGAAGGGGGGGAGACAGAACCGGGTCGATAGTCTATCTCTGCTCTTTAGTATTAATTATAGCAGCTTATTGATCAGCCATCCATTAAGAGTCTCGCCATGTGATGGCACTCTGCTAGTAAGACACCTGCCCCTCTCTCTCTCTCTCTCTGCCTTTAACTCAATTGAGCAGTCAGTTCAAATAGAGATACAGGGAGCACCTTCTCCACACACCTCTGAACCTCTGAGCTAGCTGCTTATATGAAGAACATGCATGCAGCGGTCAGATTTAAAGTCGCTGTCCGTAGCCCATTCGCCAGGCCCTCTGCTCCTTCCTATTGTGGACCAGCAACAGTTAAAGACCATTGATGTGTGACTGATCATTCTTAACACCAAACTGCAAGGGTAATGTGTGATGTACGGGTAATAGTATGTCATACGGAGAGGCATTTCTAGTTTCGAAGGAAATACACCAGCCAAAACAGCAAGTTTTATGAACTTACAATGTAGATCTACCACACATGACCGAAGCTAAACACTCTAAAGGCGCACCTTTCATTTTTACAGAGAACACTTACGGCAAACACTCAAATGATATTTTCTTTCATTGTATTTTTATGGTCCCAGCACTGTGTGTGTCCAGATCCCAGATTTTGTACTCATGTGATTTCCAGTCCTTTCCAGATTTAGTCTCCACTTGCTATTTTTATATCCTCCGCTCTTCTCACATTTTTGAGTCAAGAGAGATGCTCAAATAAGATTTGATCAAAATGTCAGGATATCCAAGATGGTAAGGAATTTTTTTTTTCTTTATTGCCATGACAAGGTGATCAGTTAACACCTCACCCAGCATGGCATAATTGCATATTACATTGTACACTGTGGTCCAGAGCTCACGTGGGTTTAATAAGCCATAATTAAATTTACTATTAAAACCTGATTGTTACAGCCCAAGTGGAAATAGACAGTGAGAATAAAAAAAAAGCAAACTTTATAATACTTCTGCCCTGATGAATCAATAACCGATCATGCTTAAAAGGAGGCATGACACCAATATGCATGCAAGACTACGCATGTACTTAAATCATGCACATTCCCTTAGGAAATCACTGTCCCATTTAATTGGCTTGAGATTTTTCATACTTCCACAAAGTTCATCAGATTTTGGCAGCATGATGATTCACAGTCCCTGGCACACCCTTGGCACTTGGGCATGCCAACCATTGCTTGCGGATACATTTCAAAAATATATAATCATCATCTTCATAGAAAAATAATCAAATGAGCACACAATGTAAAATATGTCAATAATATGGGGAAAAATGGCAGCATATCAAAACATTACCATAAATATTATTATGGTATTGAATTAAACGATTAAAACATGCTTGAGCTACAGCGTTCCACAAATGCCCTGTTTATTCCTTGCCGTACTACACCCTAGGCGCTGTAAGGTAATGGCCCGTAGAGATCTGAAAAATCCCTTTTGCAATATAATGCTTATTACTGTGTCACTATGCAATAAACAAGTGCACTTGGCTGATAATGAAAAAAACAACCAGACAGACTTGTCTATATGTTTGTAGAGTTGTTGAACAATTAATAGCAAGAGAACAGCGGTGTTTACATTGCATGCCTAAGTGCCTGATTTATATTTATATGCTTTTTTTTCAATCCAGTTATTTACATTATCTGTGTAATGTAGCCTATCTCTATAAGCACTGGAATAAACATAAATCTTTCCTTCTACAAAAATAATAAATACATAAATAAGTGGAGAGAAGGAAGATGATTTATGTGAATTTATGTGATTATTAGCTAGCCCAATGTACTTGTGCTGCCTGGTCTCATGGTTTGATTTCCCAGAAAGCTTACTAGGCTTAAACCTGGTCTCTATCACGATGTAAACTACTGTTCAAAAGTTTGGGGTCACTTTCTAACTTCATGATGGTTCCCGATTTTTATTTCTTTCTACATTGTAAAGGAATGCTGAAGGCGTCCAAAAAATACAATAATCTCCTTTGAACAGTTAATGTTGAGATGTATCTGCTACTTATGTTCTAAAGACTTCATAACGCCTCTAATCTGAGGTGCCGTTATTGGTCATTTTTCAGGCTAATAACTCTAAATGAACTTCTCGTCTGCGGCAGAGGTAGGTTTTGGTCTCTGACATTCGGGTCTGTAATGTCAGTGTCGGTAGCGCAGTGGCTTAGTAGATAGCACTGTTGCCTTACAGCTCCAGAGTTTGATTTCCACCTCGTGTTTGTGTCAAGTTTGCATATTTTCCCTGTGCTTGGCGGGTTTCCTCCAGGTGTTCCGGTTTCCTCCCAGAGCCCAAAGACATGCAGATAAGGCTCATTGGTGTTTCCAAATTGCCCGAAGTGTGTGAATAAGTGTGTGTTCCGGGCGATAGATTGGCGTACCCCACCTCCAGGAGTCTCCTGGGATATACACCAGGCTCCTTGTGACCAATATTATACAGGATAAAATGATCTAGATGATAAGCAACTGAGTGAAATGTCAGTGTTGGTTATCAGTTATTTGAACATCACTTTATGAAGCATAAACCACAGGAAATTTCATGGCATTACCTCATTTGCAACAGAAGCACTGAACGAGCTAACGATATCTCTAGCATGCACCAACAAATCCAAGAGGAATCAAATATTTTTTTCACTGTCTGACTTAATCACATTATGATGACAAATTAGACTGTAGATTAAAATCTTTATTACACGATTCAATTTAATTTTCACATGCTCGTTTCTCTTTCAAATAACAAAGTCCACCACAACATACTGTATAAGAAAATAATCAGCGGGAAAGTAGCTATTAATTACTAGGTTACTCTTTGATTTGTGTGACTAAGAATCAGGTGATCTGTAACCATCAAATATTATTTCTGTAATTTTCTGAAATACACTTTGATATGAATCAATTATCAATGAAAGATACATAGTATGCAACTGTATCTTCCGCCATCCACTGTTGTGCCTGATGTTGTGGTAGTGATGTGTCAGTAAAACCTAAAGATGGTGGTCGAGTAGGTAGACAGGACAGCCTGAGGAATACATGCTATTCTAAAAAGTGTACGGCTACGAAAAAGCGAGGCAGCTCTCTCCTGCTTTCCGTCCTATTTATGTCAGAGTAGACTGCTGTTGCTTCTGAACCTTTGCTACCAACAATCAACTTTATTTCTGCTTTTATGCAAATTAATGCGTTCTCCCCTGCCTGATTTCTCCCCTAGTAACCAAGTCACTGACTAATGTTTTAGTGATGATGTGTGTTGAGATGTGGGTTCTGTCCTTACAGTATATCTCACATATGGGATATGATTGGAGTCTGCAGAGCACTATGTATGTGATGCTAGCAGGTGTTTTATGCTTTGCGCCTGGTTTCTTCAGTGGTTACACATATCTACACAAAGACTGTCATCACTTTACACTAATTAATCAGGGGAGTAGGCCATGGTAGAATGAATTTATTGTTTCTACATGATACCAGCCTTTCACGATATCCAGTAACATTGTCTCCTATTATATGAAAAAACTGACCCACCAACATTGAATTATTATTCTTTTATTTATTATAATATATTATTCATTAATTATTCAAAAATTTTCTCGTCAGACAATCAGCATGTGCAGATATGTGCAGATGTTTAGCAGTTAATATTTAGCACAGATGTTTTGAACTCTCCAATATTACATGACCATGTCCTGAAGCCCCGCCCCTTCCCCCATCGAGCTCAACTCGATTTGCCTGAGCTCACTTGGTGCACTATATTTATGTCGATGTAAGCTGAGCATACTTTAATAATCGGAAATAAAATCTATTTATTGAAAATAAAAAAGCAAGTGGGATAAACAATAAAACAAATTTATAGACACTTGACACTTTCATTAAATATACTGTAACTGTGAGACACTCACTGCGGAAATACTGAAAAACAACACAGATCCCCAAAAGCAAGCACAGGTTTAAGGAAGGAATAGATTGCTGATCATATACAACTTTCTTGCAGTATTTATTGCCTAGTCAGAAATAACAAGAATTACAGCAGAGAGAAACGAATTCTCAATATTACTATCGCCTGATCATCATCTGTCTGAACTTTCATTGAGTTTAATGAGTAAAGCATCACATGCTATGCGTTTCGAATGTTTTTGGCTGTTACTGCTTCTGAACCGCGTAGAAATGTTTTGATCCAAGCTGCAGGTTTCACATGCAAAAGCTAACTAGAGCGAAAAGCTCATTTCTATGGTAACAATTAATGTCTATAATTAATCGTTCACGCATGAGGGGAAAAGCACTCTGATTCGGGGCTAGGTTTACCTGTGGTCTTAGTAAATCTCTTAACTTTATAAAGGGTTTCGAATGACTAAACTGGGCTTAAATGGAAGACGGAAAATAAAAAAAGGACATGACATCATGCTCCTCATCCACACTATGCAAAGACACTTAAAATGTTTAGATTTGTGAAAAGATTGAACATTGTTTTCAGGATGTGTTTCAGGATCTGTTGTATAATTTGGATAACAGTAATATATAAATGCAGGGCCAACACTGAGATACATTATGCTCTATTGTGACATCGCTGTGGTTATGAAGTTAAGTTTAAATCATACATTTATATGAATTTGTATTTCAAAACATGAAATCAAGTAAGAACCCCAGCTCTGCTAGCACGGCTAAAAACTCCACTGCACACACACTTGACGTAATAGACACACGAAATACACTTCCGCGAATACGATTCCGCGTTGAGCTCTGAAGCTTTAACATGGAAATGCACAAGCCCAATACACAACACCTTCACACGCTCGAGCACACACACACACTCGCACTCGTCCAGATGACTCTCGGTAGATATGACAAATTTATGAGGTGATCATTTTACAAGGCACTAACTAGACTCTTACATGCTAATGAAGTCTCATGAGCTAATGAAGTCTCATAAACCAACTGATCACCTGTGCAGCGTTTTAAGTTTAATATTAATATTCATTAACCATGGCTTTGATGATTCTCATTACAGGGTGCTCATGGTGGAAATAAGTCCTGTGGAATTTATAAATGATGAATGTACTCGTTATACGCTTTCTAATTAATCTGTATATTTTAAGCCTAATACATCAATCTTAATGAAATGTGTTCTTGAAGAGGCCGATGAAAACCATAGGCAGAACTAATTGGATTTAACTAAAAAAAAAAAAAAAAAAAAAAAAAGTGATGAAGTTTTACGTGTGTGTGGGCGTCATGGTGTTTGTCCAGCTTTGAACTCCAGAAATACTGAAGATAATCCCTTGAAGAATCAGATAAAGCGCCTTAGTCTTTTCTCTCGCAAAGATTTAACAAATATTTCCTCCATCGTAAGCAAGACATTTGGACCTGATGACCTTTTATCCCGGTGTTACCGGTGTCAGCATTCCTGGGAGTATGGCTTAATCCTCTCAAGCCCCAAAAAAAGACCTTACACTGTTAAAAAATGCTGTGTGGAATCCAACGCACAACAATGGCGATACACTTTGCTGTGAATATGCAGCATAAAGATTTTAGAAGCAAGATCGAATTAAACGTGACTTTTGCAATAGTTAGATCAGCCTTGACATCTCATTAGAAAGCATAATTAAACACAACCTATTCAAAAGTCTGACGGAGACACGGCAGCTGAGGTGCGTTGATGAGTTGCGGGTTCACACAGATATGAAATCTGACATGTGATGAAGGTGACACTTTAAGCTCGACAGCTGGATCTCTTTAAACCAGTAGCTTACTGCGTGGTATTTGATACTCACTTTTCTTAGTATTCACTGCACAAAGCTTTTGGCATTTTAGACTGACGGGTAGAAAACACACAAAGCAAAGAACAACCGAAGAGAACTTTGTTTGCAAGGTTGAGAGACTTTTTTTTTGGGGTGTTTTTCTTTCAGGAAGTCAGGTTGCTGAAAGTCGACTGCATTTCAGGGCTTATGAGAAGCTCTCGGGTGAGCTTTCTGTCTCGCTAGGCCAAGTATAGAACAGATACAGAGCACACGAGCAGAGATCCAGCGCCAAATTACTGTTGCTGCTCGGGGGTGTGCACACGCATAGAAATGATTCACTTTAAAAGTCTCCAGCCTGGGTGTGAAGATGTGGAAAGCATTTACCATGCACTGTCTACAGAGCACCCATGACCTGACCGGAACTGGGCCTTATTAAAATAGTCTATAAAAATAAACAACTAGCGAAAAATCTGGTGATCAGTCCGGATCAAATCCTCAACGTTTCAGTACATCTTGTTCTCTATGATAAAAAGTAATGAGAAAACGGTGCTTAAAAAATGAATTAACTGTCATGATGACATTTTGCACGTGACTGTGAATGAGGACTGAATATTTGGCACATTTTGTTCATCAACCATGTTCTGTAATGCACTAAAAATGAGAAATTCCTGACAGCACAAGCTAAAATTCCCGAAGAATTAAAGCTCCTTAATATTTTATAATCAACCAGGAACCACCCATGCCAAAAAATGGACTGCCTTAATAAAAGTGCAAATCAAATCGATTTTAAATCAAAACTATAATTCCAGAGGTCAGGAATGAATAAATGCTACAGGTAAACCCTCTGTTGAATGCCTGCCTCAACCAAATACATACATCAAAAGCCATGCACACAAAGTCATCCATAGAACTACATTATTGTAAAAAAATGAATAAATAAACGTGCAGATAAAAGGGCAAGGAAAAGAAAGAAGAAGAAAAAAGCCAAGTGGCCGGTACAGTATATGCACACTCATCCTGATTCATTTAACATCTCGGAGTGGCCGCGCTCTCATACATTCCCTTTGGTGGAGTAATTTCCAAAAACAATTTCCCATTAATGAGGCACAGGGGACTGAATTGGCTTTGACCTTTCCTCTTAGCTTTGCATAAATATCCCAATTTGTGCAAGAGGCTTTTTCATCCGTCTCTGCCACTAACTGCGCAGCCTTCTTATGAGGGGACAAGCAGTCAAGTCATTGACCCAACATCAGGAAGCAGAGGTTATTAACAAGCCATAAGAGAATTTCAGCTGCCCGTCAAAACTAAGATCAATGGATAAATTATACAAAGAGCTGCAAGATGCACCTCTTTTATTAGCAGGGCGAACATGAAAAGCTTGTGCATTAGAGGATATGTATGTCTGCTTGTTAATCAGATAGTGGAGAAACACACACAGGTGGATGCTCATTTCCATTTGGGACTAATTTTCGCTTTACTTGTCGCTGTCCTTTCTGTCTTAGAGTGCTCTCGGGAAGAATAGGCTGCTGCTTTTGTGATTGAGTGCCTATTGTGGTTTGCTTCCTCGTCTAAAGCATTTACAAATGAAAAGCCTTGTTAAAAATCTGGCCACCTCTGGCTATGAGCTTAAAAGCAGGAGCTTTACAAAGCAGCAGTTCCCCCACAGGGTAAATGACTGCAGGTAAAGAGAGACAAAGCAAGACTAACTGATCTTACCTCTGGCTCTTTCCCTGTCTTTGCCCTGTGCCACCACTCCCATAAGACCGTACTTTACCTTGGAGCTTATTCGGAGCTTACAGGAAAATTCATTCAGGATACAATGTACACCCACAGTCTCTGTTGGTGGGGAAAAAGAAACAAGTTGGGGGGACTTTTGGGTTTTTCACATCAGGAGAAAAAAAATATCTTTGTTGAGTTTCCCTTTAAAGGGTCTCATGAAGCCAGGGAGAGCAAGGAACCTGCCTCACTTCCAGACACAAGTCCCCAATGATGATCTGGGAAAAGGTTTACAGAACCATTTACTCAAAATACAGTTGTTGTTGGTCTTTCGCCTGTCGCCATAGCAGACCATTCGGTCCGCAGGTTTTACGCCACTTGCCCTTCCTGACGCAACCCTCGCAGTTTATCCGGGCTTGGGAGCGGCACTGCATCCACTGGCTGGCAATTGAACCCAGGCTTTTCGCATGGCAGGCGAAACACTTACTGTACCACTGAGCCACTAGTGCCCATTTACTCAGAATACAGAGGATCTGAAAAAGAAAATCTGTTACAGTAGCATGACCAGTAGAAAAAAAAGGCCAGGTAATAGATTTCCTGTGAAAATTAGCATGCTGAACGACATTCCAACATATTATGTAAAAAATATATTTAAAAAAAATAAATAATTAGCTTTTTACTTAGTACAAAAGTCTTGCCAGGAAGCTATTTATCTCCTGCAGGATCCAAAAAAGCATTGCCTCTATCCAAAACTTTCCAAAAACAAATCCCATACCCGTCCCATTCCGCCGGTCTTACACTACCTGATGCCTACATGTGGGGAATGTTAAAGGAAGGTGTGTTCAACTGTGAAGATCTGCCAAGAACTATGCCTGCATTATGGGAGCAAATCGTCTCATTTTGCAGGAGTCTGCATCAATCTTTTTTCCCCGGGATGTTTGAGAATCTGCATGATATGAACACAGTCTACAGCGAGGCGGTGCACACTATGAACACTTGCATTATGCATACCATGGTAAATCAATGCATTGATAGTGTGTAGGTTAGGGTTAGGGTTATTACAAAAAGTACTTGTCAAAAAGGTTTTAGTCAAGTTCTTGAGGTCCACACTGAACCGCAGAACTTAAATACACCAATCATTGACAAACACAAAGCAAGCGACATGATGAAAGGAATGTAAATGTGACACATGGGGGGCTTATGGGAACTGAAGTACAGCTACACTGTTCCATTTCCCTGACTTTTGTCCTCTTCTAAGGCAAGTCTTGACACTCCTTGGTGTCTTGGACAATCATTTCAATGGAACAATAGTGCACCGATCCCTACAAAGCAATCACAGAACGTGATGTCAGTCATAAAGGCACATAGAATGGGAGAAGTTCTCCGTTCTGCCATAGCAAAGTTTGGATAGCATAGTTCTCCATGTTGCAGGCTGGAGAAGTACCGTGCATCACGCAAGAGCCAATTTTTGATGCCTTGATGATTGATTAAGTTGTTCATATAGTTGGTATCACCTACCCAAAGTGTTCCAAGGAAAGGGAATCAGTGACTTGGTCACAGATGCCCAGTGCTCAGTGATGGGGACGACCGAGTGTAAGTGTTTGGCTTACCTGGGGAAGTATATCTGTATTTATTTTTATCTATGTTTAGAAACGTAGGTCATCATACTGTGAAACCGTGACACCCCTACAAAGCTGTTACTTTGTGCAAATGGGACCTACAGCACCTTGTGTTCTACACCCGTCTACATTCTGTCAGAACACAAAAGCGGCAGGACAGTCTGCCACATTATACAGCGAGATAGCACATAGACAGGGTGCAAAAAAAAAAGAAGGAGAGAGAGAGAGAGGGAGGGAGAGAGAGAGAAAATAGAAGCAGAGTGAAAGAAACGGAGGTGTCTGCAGGCGACAGCAGCACTCCAGACTCTCCAGAGGCGTCGCCCAGGCGCGGTAAAGAGGTTTGGGGGCCAGCAGGGGCTTGGTGGTTTGGCACAGACCCACTTTTCTGCTCTCCAACATCACACAGACTGCATGCTGCTTAATTAAAAAATAAACCCATTCTTGCAAGAAGCAGATGGAGCAGATATGGCAATAGGGGCAGGGGAAACCCCTGACAATGTAGGGAATACAGAACATTATGGGATTTTCCAGAAGGGTGCTAGTTCTTATCCAAGATACAAAATTGTGTCATGTCAACATTCCCACTTCTATCTGCAAAGAAGAGGGAGAGACAAAGAGAGAAACAAATGCTTGAGAGACTAAGACAGGGACGCCAGAGAAGGATCAAAGCAAACATTTTGCCTGCGGCAGTCTCTGTGAGCGGTTATTACCTGCTGCATAACAATCATAACGAGTGCTTTATTCTGGTGCTTTTCGGGCATGGAATGTGTCTCAGATAAGCTTTTGCATGAGCTTGTAATTAAAAAGATTCAGGTGACTTACGACAACCCTTCTCGTCGCTCTTGTCCCAGCAGTCGGGGTAGCCGTCACACTGCCAATTTCCGTGGATACACGAGCCATCGCCACACATGAAGTTTCCCGGGATGTTACACTCGGTGGTGAAGTTATTCCCAGGGAGAAGCTGGCTCTCTGAAAGTAAGAAATCACATTACATTTATTTATTAACACTTAATATACCTTAGGTATAAACACTGGCAATAAAAAAGCTCCAGGATGGTGAAACCCCTAAAGCACTACAAGGATTGTCCAAAATAATAAATGCACACGCTACAGTAGGTAGTCCAATGCACTACAAACACCACTCAGTCCAACAGGAACATCATGAGGATGTACAAGGTATTTCTAAGTTTAAAAGTAAAGTTTAATAAAAAATTTTAAATGTTCTTCATTTATCTTCAGCAACCACTTTATCCTAGTTTGGACTGAAGTGGATCTAGAGTCTACCCTTGGAACACTGAGTAAAAGTCAGCAGTACACCCTAATAGAATAGCAGGTTATTGTCTATTTACCTTGAACACACCTCCTCACTTATGGGACATTCAGCAAAGCTAACTGAACTACTGCGTGTTTTGGGAAACTGGAAGGAAACTAATGGAGACACGTGAACTCCGGATCCAAGCAGGATTTGTGGAGCTGTGAGACGGCAACGCTACCCAGTCCACTGCTGTGTGTCACACTATAAAAACCATATAAAGTCATAAACTGAAATGATATAAAATACGCAATATGATCAAATGCAAACTATGAAAATACACCAGCATACTCTAGATGATCGTCTGACCTGCACATGCGTGTTTATGTTTGATTACGTACTTCACAGTTCAGGTTCGATTAAAAATCAACTGGATGTTAAGTGGTAGCACAGTGTTATGAAGCCTGTCTGCCTTGAGGTAGAAGCTGAAAAACAGGCTAACAAGGTAGCAAACTAAAATTAGCCAAAGTAGCACCGAAATATTGACACTCGTTCCCTCTGGAGGCAGAGCGACAGGCCGGCATGTCTGATGAAATGTCACTAATGTGTGTCACAGCCTGATGGACCAAGAGGACTAATGTTAGTTAAGGAACAGGACAGAAGGAACTTGGGACCTTCGAGGACAGATTTGTTCACATGAGTGTCTTTGGGCATTTGGGAACATCTCCCATTCCACCACATCCCAAAGGTGCTCTACTGGCCTGAGATCTGGTGACTGCGGAATTTAAATTGTCCCATGAATTAAATTGATTTGAACACAGTGAACTCATTAAAGTGTTCAATAAAACAGTCTGAGATGATTTCAGCGTTGTGATTTGGCACTGTATCCTGTGGTCATAAAGGCATGGACATGGTCAGCAACAATACTTGTGGAATTTAAACCTTGCTCAATTGGTACTGAGACGCCCAAAGTGGGTGAAGAAATGATCCCACACACCATTACACCAGCGGCAGCCTGAACGGTTGATACAAGGCAGGATGGATCCCCGCTGACTGTATCCGAATATCACAGCAGAAATCAAAACTCATCAGACCAGGCAACATTTCAGTCTTCTTTTGTCCAATTTTGTTAAGTCCATGTGAATTGTAGCCTCAGTTTCCTGTTCTTAGCTGATAAGACTGACATCCAGTGTGGTCTCTTACTGCTGTAGCACATCTGCTTCAAGGCTTGACATGTTGTGCATTCACAGATTGCTTTTTAGCATACCTCGGCTGTAACAAGCTGTTATCTGCTGCTTTTCTATCAGCTCGAACCAGTCTGGCCATTATCCTCTGACCACTGGCATCGACAAGACATTCTCACTCAGAGAACTGCTACTTACTGGATCCTTTCAGACATATTTTTGAGATGTTTTACTGTATAACCCAGTGAGGACTGTGCATAGAAATTCTCAGATATATAAGGATAAATATTTAGATTAGCCCGTCTGGCACCAACAACCATGGCACATTCGAAATCACATTGCTTCCCTATTCTGATGCTCGGTTTAAATTCCAGAGCTCATCTTGACCATGTCTACACGCCTAAACGCACCGAGGTGCTGCCATGTGATTGGTATTTGAACAGGCGTACCTAATGAAGTGCCTGGGGTATATTGTGGGGAGAAAAATGTGCCTGATTCTCATGCAAGTATCTGAATTGCTATGTATAAAGCATTTACATATTTTTTATTGTCTTTGTAAGTTCGCTATTTATAATCCCCCCAAAAAAGTATGAAGTTTTCATGTGTAAGTGGTTCGAACAATGGGAAATGTACACTACATCGACATTTCCACCATTAAATATGACAACAAAGTAGTAATATAGCAGTTATGTGATACAAATGGTGTGATATACGGGGACAAAAAATATCTTACTTAGTTTTGAAGATTACAAATAACATTTTATTACAGTCGAACATTGCGAGGCCTGAAGCAATCATACTCTATGAGTATAAAACATGCAAAACGTACTAGTTATAACACCAGAAGTTCAGCTGCTGAGTAAATCATGACTTAATGAAATTTTACTTGAACAGACAGAACAGGGAGCGGTTCCTCATTTAGACTGTCTCTACTCCGCCTCTAAGCCCTGAACTCTGCACCAACGTCCTCCTCTGCCCCAAAGGAGCTGATGCAAGACTTTCTTATGCCATGTGCAATAAAAGTAGAGAATGACATGAGGGAATAAGGGAAGACGTAGGCACTTTTATGTGTAGTCTTACCTAATTATTTCTGCAATGTTCCGTTTTAAATCTTACCTCACTCCGGTTTCAGCACACACAAAGACTGTTTAAAAGGAAAGGTGTATAATTGGACGAGTTGCATACTTTCATTAGGAGCCTTTAAAGGTTCCATCAGAAGTGCATCGGAGGTTTCAGGACACTAAGGGGATCTTGGGTACCAATTATTCAGGGGATGGTGAAATGGTAAACAGATGAAAGCGTGCTTAATCAAGATGGGGGCTTCAACAGTGATGAGGATGGTGGAGTTTTCACAGCGCTTGTTGGCGCATCTTGGAACTACTTAAGTTTTAAAATGCTGATTCCGATTTCGAAAAATACTTACGTTTTAATCTTGCAATTGATATGTTAATATATCACCGTCTTTGGAGGCTTCATTTTGTCGTCTTTGTCAGGTAACACTACACCCATGGTCGTTATTTCTGCACTCATTTGTATGGATATAAAAAAAAACAACCCCAGCCTAAACCAGACTGAATTAGTACTGCACTTTGCAGTTGATATGATAATGATATTTGACAGCCACAACAAACTATGAGGTTTTCACTATATTTTTACTTTTTGTGGAAACATTCCAGTAAGCAGAGCTTGTCCTGTGCCACTTTCCATTCCCACACCTCATATTACACCACAGGCCAAATATTACGACTATGGTGCTCATAATATTCTGGCACTTCTTTTTTATTAGGGACGCCTGGAAGTCTGTTGGAAAGACGATAGAAACCAGCCGCAAAGTCTTCCAGTCTGATCCGCGACCATCAATGTGAGCCCTCTAAAGCTACCAAGGGAACCTTCATCATAGAGACTCATCCACTAATACCCTATTAGGAAGCAAGTTCTCCTTCAAAATTAAGATAACTTACTGAATTTTATGACCAAGGTTGGTTTCTCAAGCAAATTTCATCCAGCTACACAGACACAAATGCCAACAGAGAAAAACCAGCTCTGAAAAACACCTGCAGTCCACATGTCTAGCGCACAAACAAAAATCTTACGTGCCCTACCGTAAGGGCTTAAAACTCAGAAAAGCACTGCGACACAAACACAGTGACACTACAGAAATGCAAGTCTCTGTCTAAATCCTTACACAGTAATCCTGCCTTCAGGTAAGGCTTTCTTTCTGCATTCTTTTTTTCTTCACATCAAACTCTCGCTCTCTCTCTCTCTTCGTCCTGTCAGCACGTCTGTAAAGCTCTTTCATCACTTCCAGTGAGACAGCACAAAATAATGGTGACAGAAAGTGGGCTTCTGTTCTGTTTCTCTGCGTGCATATCTGTCTGTGCGTTCCCTGTACTCCACTTTAAGCCAGCGCCATTATCCTGGAAGAACTCGATGATAGTCATTGAGGACCCTCTAATCTCAAACATCTCCCGAACCTACGTAACCAGAAAGGCTTCGTTTCATAACCTGTTGTACTGCTTTCCTTTTCATCAATCCGTGAGGATGAAAGGTAGCATGTGTGAGCATCACTGTCAGCAGCTCAGATGGCCTGGCAGAGCCGGAGCCGACATGGCTGGGATCTGAAGGGCGGGATGAGAGCAGGACTCAGCTGCTTCCTCTCCCGACTGAGGCGCTTGCTGCAGTAGTAGTGCACGACGGTACATGGTGCATTTTATGCCAAGCAGATGCTTCAATACTTTGAAAATCCCAAAAATCTATGTACTGTTTCAACTAAATCATTTCTAGAACTTTGTGGATGATCACAATCTTGGACAGGTTCTCAAAGAAGCGTGAGGAATCCTGAAATCCGGCTTTCTCACGAAAAAGAGCACAGGTTCATTATTTCTGCACTCGCACTGTATGGATGGACATAAAAACGTCCCCGTCTTAAATCAGTCTAGATTGGTACCTAACGATTCATAACTAATGTTCTCAATCTGAAATCTGAAAAGAAACCATAGCATAGTATAATATGATTCGTGCTGCCTTTACGTGTTCAGTGTCTGACACTTATCTACTTACTCAGCTTAGACATTTAAATTAAATAAATAATAAAAGGTTTGCTGTTGCATAAGAGTGAGCTGACAAAGACAGCTAGTTACAGCTTCAACTTGTGCTAGAATTAACAAGGGAATTCATAGTCATATGTCAAGAAAAGTTTTGTGCCCATTAAATATAGCATTTTATAACTACAGCGCTGCTGGATTCTCAAATCTGATCTGCCAGAAGGTGCTGATTAATAACAGCGGCTGCGACAACTCTGTAGCTGTGATTCAAATCATAGGTCACAGAGACTGGTATAGTAGACGTTACACACAAGTCTGATTAGCCTTTGTGTAAGGAGAGCCTGTTTGTTTGATTTAGAAAAACCCAATCTTACTTAAAAATTCTTTCATAATAAGGAGAAATTAAGGCAATGAACCTGTACAAGAATCATGTTTATTGCAGATCTCAAATCTGCTTAATACGCCTGGGACAGTGAAGAGTCCTGGGGTGGTCTTCCACCACTGGGGTAGCACACGTCCCAAATAATAAATAAATAAATAAGTAAATGTTTTAGCCGGCTCAAGTTCCCCCGCAAACGTAGGGCGTCGGATCGATGGCGAGACTCGGATGTCTCGTGGTGCTCCTCTTAGCCCTGTCTGGGAGCCCTGTCAGTGTGATAACAGTAATTTGATACGAGCGGTGGGAATAAAAAATGAGCCAGGAGCAAGCTCGGGTGCCAGTGGCATGGAATGATGGGTGCTGTGCCAATTATATTGGGAGACTATTGTCTGCTTCCTGGCTACATAACATGAAGCCTGTGGAGAGCTGACACGGACACATCGGCACACCTGCACCCTGCCACACATTCAGATTAGTCTCCTGCTACTGCTAGTGTGCATACAAAAAGATACAATCTCATGTACATTGCAACATCAGTGCTAATGTGTGTCCCCACACACACACATTAATGGAGAAGTATTTCCTAAATTTAGGAAACAGTAGTGTACATATCGGTGGGTATTCTATCCTCAGTCACAGTAAGTGAGACATTTCTCCTAGACACCAGGGATGCAGCATGGCATCTGAGATTGAGGTCTAGTGGCATGAAAAGGTAATAAACCAATGTTAAACACGTCACATTAGGATTTATAGCTTAACAAAGAATTGGAAGGTAAGCTAAATTGCCTATTATGGTAATAAATAGCAAATGTGAAGGTAGAGTTTAGACAAACTCTCTCTCTATCTCCCTTTACTTAAACTATTGTCAATTTGAATGAGTCGATACATTTATTCTCCCAGACCGAGCACAAAGACTCCTTAATGCAGATATCAAAAAGAGTAAACACTCCTTAGTATTAAGCAAACAGGCGTGTGATGGGACATTTTATTTCAGCTCTGTTGACGTGCGTCGCTGGCATGTAATTCACATTAGTTTTATCGTTATGGTATTACAGTGAGCGCAGACATTAAAATGAGTGTAAGTTACTGAATAACTGCATAAAAGTCTGGCACTTCAAAGGGTTTAAATACTGACGATAATAAGAGTTGGCCAAAAATGCTATAAACATATTCAAAGACTAACTTGTCTCACTATTTGGTTTTAATCAACAATAATAAAAGTTCTGAATAGAAATATTACATTGTGAATCATGAAAGGCTTATACGATACTGTGCACAAGTCTTGAGCCACCCCTGACGACTTCTTATTTTGGTTCTAAAAAGCCAGACTTTCTTGTATTTTTAATGTAGTCGAATAGTTTTTAGACTAGAATAGACTTTTTTTCCCTGCTCTCATTTTCAACCAGAGATAAACCGGTGCAGATGACGACAGATGATCCGGCCAGTGATTAGCGTACTGCCGATGCTGAATGCTGAGTGGCTGGAACAGATGAAAGGGGAAATAAGAAAAAAAGGAAAAAATTAAGAAAATAAATCAGATCATCAGTTCAAAGCACAAGCTGGAAGCAGACAATGTGTCCCCTCAAGGAGTGTTCTCAGATCTGGCTTACTCATTAAGGAAGCTACAGCAGTATTTCCACACTGTGCAGCCAAAACAAAAAGTCACACTTTGTTGGAGCATCTTTAGCTTCATTGTGATGTTCATTCCTTATTGCACTGTTTCAACAACCTTATGCAGCACCACAACATTTATCTCCACCCACGGTGGAGTTCATTTTGGCCGAGCTCTTTTACTGATGAGGAGAGAGTTGAGCCACCCCATGAAGGCTTCTCCTGGGAGCTTATGGCCATTGGTGGAAAATGATTCCTTATGCTTATTGACGATTTGAACCTGGTGAACGTTGGCATAGATGTCTTGGAATACGCCTATGCCATCATGTGAAGTAAAACGACCATAGATGTGATAACCTGGTTATTCAGTACATTCGGGTCAAAACACATATGAGATCACATGACCTACAGTATTTCCATTGCTCCAAAGTCAGTTGTTTAATCACAATCCTGTGAGTTCCAGATACATTGTGTGAAAATACTTCCACTATTAACAAAGCTGTATTAACCAGTTTTTCAACGTTTAAGTGATCGTAATGTAAACTTAATCTTTAAGTCATCTCTGATCATGCTCATTCATTATTTTTACTTCTATATATATGTCTCCCATGATTTCAGACCTATCATTCAAAGTTTTATTAATGCTTTGGACAATTCCCATTTTGATGAACCAATTCCAGTGATTTCAGTAATCTCATTACTTGCTATTATTTTTGCATAATACAGGTAAATCATTTGTTCTCTCTGAAACACATTAACATCTTTGTAATGACCGTGATCCATCTTCTGACACGACTGCTTATGAAATGACAAGCTCTTCACTGCATTATTGCCACCTGAAACATAACCACTGCAGTAATTATCCAATTAAATGCTAGTAATTACTTGCTTATGCACAACTGAATGGCAACTATTCTTGGCCAGGCAATACAGGAGGCAGCTTTATGACAATGCTAACTGTGGTACAAATAAACAAAATAACTGAAATCGTAAACAAATAAAACTAGCAAAGCATGAGTTGCAAATAGAAGATCTGTTTCTTGAAATGGCTAAACCAAAATTGTAAACTGAATCCTATTGAGATTCTGTAACAGGATCTGAGAAGAACTCTTCATGCACGGCATCCTTCAAGCCTCACAGAGCTGGTGAAGTTTAGTAAAGGAGGGTGGAGGAAAAAAACCTCGAGGCTCAACAGCAGAGGCAACTAATTGGTCATAAAAGGCAACCATAAAGTCTGCAGGTGTGACACTTACAGTATAATACATCAACAAATATTAGCTTGATATAAGAAACAAAAGTGTTATACCAAAAAACAAACAAGGAACCTCCGCTTTCAGTTCTGGAAAAATTACATAGAATGACAGCAATGCTGACAGTAACTTTGTGCTATTCAAATTTTGTGCTTGACCTACTAAAAATAAAAAGCCTGGTTGATCAGACCCATTTGAGAGTCATGATTTTGGTGTAAAATTCTATTAAGGACCTTTGACTGATTTCCCTTTTAAGAGAAGAGCTCAAGTCGGCAAGATTCTCACCATTTTAAGAACAAAATACTAATATACGGAAAACGTGAACAGGTGGATAGTCTTCCCAGAAAACTTTTGCATTCTAGGTTGGTCCGACCTTTCAAAAAAAGACACTTCAAAGCAGGAGGGTATTAAGTTTAAAAGAAAGCCAAGTGAAGAACCGTCCAATGTACACTGAAATGTGAGAAAGTCTGGCAGAGTAAATGGAGACACTGGACGGTCACCAATTATTCATACTCCGTATATTATGTGACCAGAAGTCCTGCGTTCACCTTACTAGAAAGCAAGCGACTTTAAACTTCTTGGTCTAATAAACAGAGATATAATGCTCTTTCCTGTAAAAGAGGTATTTATTCAGGACGGGAGTATCACAGTCCACAGGACAACAGGGACTTGAGTTTTTCCTCTTCTTCCACACTACAGCCTATAAAAGCTCTGATGAACTGAATTAGATGAAGTAAATAAGACACAGTGTTAAACATTCACGTCTTTTAGCACATTCACGGTGGTTCCTTGGGATTGTGTATAAGCCATCAAATGAAGGCAAAGAGATGAGAATTCAGCAGGAATCTAAAAATCTCAATACACCTCGCTATTCAGAGGTTCTGTAACTTTATGTTTAGTGCTGAGAGAAAAACACGAATTATGTACTCACATAAAAGTAGAGATAACCTAGGTAAAATATTACTTAATTAAAAGGAGAAGTCCCCCCCACTTAAAGTTTCACTAGAGTGGAAGTACAAAAGACTTTGCTTTCATAGGTAATTAGTTTTCACAAATGGTGAGCTAGAAAAAAAATCAGTGAAATATTGTGATTATTTTGCGTGGCAATTCATGTATCGCCACAAATACTCCAAAATATATATTTTTTAATATTTAATATTTTTAAATTCTTACTTGAGATCCTAACTTAACTGTGTTAACAACCATCAACCGGACACACAGACTCAGATGGTTTGACCGCATCTGCAGACGCTCTGGATAAGAGCGTCTGCCAAATGCCTAAATGTAAATCAATACCAACAGGCTACTATACAAGATCATGTCAAGAACGCTGCCACACCACTGGAGGGTTCGACAAGCAGCACCAAGGAAAGCAAATTCAAGATCAAACAAATCGAAGATTTGGCAGAGCCAATGACTGATGAGGCCAAGGGCTAGGCTGCAGACTAACAAGAGTGGACGAGGATCGTGAATATTGTTCGGAATCCACCAGCACCCACAGCGTGGGATTGGCTGAGAGGACGAACCAAATTACCAACCCATGACTAGAGATCTAAGAAAAAGAACTTAACTGTTTACATGGATGCTGATCTGATAATATTTTGTAAATGGACAAAGTAGTTCTGCCCAAAGTAAAGTGTTTAATCTGCTGGAAATTAAAAAGAAGAAGAAGTACAGTAGTAGTCTTTCATTGCGAGTAACGCGGTTTGCGAGTGTTCCGCAAGATGAGCAAAGATTTTTAATAAATTTTGACTTGGAAAACGAACAAGTCTTGGTTTACAAGTACTGAGTACTGGTTTTACGCATGCACTTCTTGTTTTGACGCCGAGCGTCACATGATCACAACTGAGCCAACGGTTTTTCTCTCTCTATATCACAGATAATCAACATCTGTGCACACGTGTACTGTTTACTATAACACTGTGACCACGTATGTGCGCGTAAAACATATTTTATTTTGTGTTTGTATGCGTGTGTACAGCGCGCATGTACTGTTTATTATAACACACGTGTGTACAGCAAAAAAAAAAATCTCATTAGAGAGGTTAAAGATCCATTTTCTCTCTCCCTCTGTCTATCAGCCTACACTTTGTCATTGGATACTGTGCCCTTTCACACACACTCATGCGAGTGTCATTAACCAAGTTCCTTGTTAATTTTTCAGATAAAACAGTCTGTGTGTGTGTGTGTGTGTGTGTGTGTGTGTGTGTGTGTGTGTGTGTGTGTGTGTGTGTGAAAAACTCAAATAAGAGAGGACAAGAAGACAAGAAGAGAGAGGGGGGGTCTAATTCCTCCTCTCCTCTTACTTTAGCTTCACACATACACAAACACATACACAGCGCCTGCGCGCATAAATGGAAACACTTAACCCATTCCCATTATATCTTATGGGAAAATTCGTAAAAATACAAGCCCGCTTCCGGAATGAGTTATGCTTGTAATCCAAGGCTCCACTGAATACTACTGCAGCTTTGAGGTAAGCATAGACTTGCCATCTTTTCTTCTGAGTTACGGTTCAGTTTCATCTGTGATGGACAGATTCTTTTTTTTGTTATAAGAAATGGGAAGCCAATTACTGCCCTTTCCTCAGCCAGAGACCCAGTGGATTAAAGCAACGACTGACCAGAAAGGGATATAAAGTGTATCACAACACCAGGTAGTAATGTAACAGAGTAGCAAGTACAGATCTTTGTCGTATGATGCAGCAGAGTAAAAGACACAATAACAACAAGTAATCTACAGACACAAAGTTATCTCCCATTTTTGGTACCAGTGACCATAATGCAAGCACAGGGCGAGATAAGGTTGAGTCGCGTTGCTCTTAATTGTTATACTCGATTGCACTAATGCGATATTAATATTAATGTAGCGTTTTAAGCCAGCTGCTGTGCACAGCATGAAGCGCAGAACATGGTTATGGTGCCTGAAGCATAATTTCATGCTTCACGTCTAAGCCAGCTAGAAGCCTTTACAAAACATGCTCTATTGCCACATTTGTTTGACTCGCACAAATTAAAACATCAAAGAGAGTTTTATTTTCCCTGTTTCGCCACACTGCCTCTGGCATGAAACAAGCATTAGTAAAGAGCCAGTAGCTGAATACAGGTTTCTCAAATTGCAGGTAAAAGGGTTGTTTATTTCTTTCTGAAGCTTGTGTTTAATTAATTAATCAGCCACATTCGGTGCAAAAAGCAGTATCGCCATATTTAGCATACCGCAGAAAGTGATGCATTTAGGGTGAAGATGCTAGCTATAACTCCCAACTACATCTGGTACACGCCACTGAAAAAGCCCCTTCAACCTGAAATTTCATCTGGTGAACTTGGGGTCATCTTGTCTCCTACCAGCGTCTTCCCTGTTAATTAACTCACTGAACAGAATAAAGTACAACTTTAAACTACTTTTTTTCAGCTTTAAAAAGTAGTTTAAAGGAGGATAGTTTGTGGATCTGGTAATAAACACATTATTTTGTTAAAGCGTCTTTGGATCAGTTAATGTAAGCGGAAAGAATGTAATGGCTAAATGACTGGATCAGAGGAACTCTAAATTCTTGATGTTTCCGGTCTGCACTGGTCCAAGGAAGGAAAACCGGTGACAGATTAATGGGCGGCTAAGGTTCTTTGATGCACGCGGTGAGCGAAGGCTGGTCTATGTTCTCTGATCCAATAGAAGTGCCACTGTAGTTTAAATTGCTGAAAAGGTCAATGATGGTTCCCCAAGAAAGGTGCCACTTGTTTTGGGGAGACCTACTCAATATTAGGCGTCTAGTCATAACGTAATGGCTGATCGGGACATGTACATAACTGATGATACTCGCTGCAGTTTCGATATGGTAATTATCATCATCATCATCATTAATGTCATCACTAATTGTTATCCAGTTAGCTTTTTGGCAGTTAACTAATTTACTTTTAAGCATGCATATTAAAACAATAGAATAAAGATAAAGAATAGGATGTCCTGAATCAAGCGCAATTTAATAATCCTCTAAACAGTAAGCTGGAAGCCAAAAAAAAAGAAAAGAAAAAGAAAACAAAGGGGGGGAACAAATTTGCATTTATATCAATGTTTGCGTTTGTTTTATTCATATATAATCATATATGAATATCAATCACTTTTTATCTTCTGACTTTTAAATTGTCTCCTGTGTTCACGCTGCAGCAGATTACTCAGTCTGTACTTTCTATCCCTGAATGAATGTTTATGTTTAGAGGGCATGGTTCACTATTAAAATCTCTATACTAGATTTTTTTAAATAACAATATGAGTGAATGATGTGAATTGTCATAAAACCGAGAGCATCTGGAACCTGCACTGAGACTGAACCGATTCAGATTGGAGAAAATCTTTGCACATAATTAATGTGGTAAAAAGTGACAGAGGGGCTCATTGTTGTTCTGAATGTCAGGGAACAAAAAGAGAGAGCTGGATCAATACAAATAACCTCCTGAACAGGCGTTTTTTTTTTCTTTTTTCTTTTGTGCTGGGCTCAGAAGGAAAATGAGCTTCTTTTCGACCCAGGAGAGGAACGTTATTTTCCAATTATACTGCATTTAATGGGCCTGCCATCTCAGGAAGTTTCACAAGCCCAAAGGCAATCTGAAGGCGAGAGAGAGAGTGTGTATGGTGCAGTGAGGAGCACGGGCACCCTGTGCCACAGCAGCCGCTTTCATGTTAGCTGGTGCTAATGAGAGTTACGGCAGGTGACAGGCAGCTCGGGGGCTTGCATGTTTTAGTGCAGTGAAAGAAAACTAGCATAGAGAAATAAAGGAAACGTTCCTCATGTCAAAAAAAAAACAGGCATCAGCATCTTGGCTTGCTGCAATTTAGTTCACTTTTTTATATAGCTCTTTTGACAATAGACACTGTCACAAATTTCAAATGAAATGTATATGAGCAGCATCTGGAGATAACAAACTGCTGATTCCACAGAACATCAATCAAATATCTTATTAAATTATACAAACTCATGGCACTAAAACTGCACACATATGGTGTGTTCCAGATCCAGACCCAGTACAATCAGATCAAAAAAACTGGTTCCACCACAAACAGCTGGATTTGATTTATCATTTATTTATCACTTTGAGAAAACTGTACATGAGTGGATATCCCATTCATTCACTATTAGATTGAAGAAAAAGAAGTGACATCTTAAAGAGTAATACATGACAGCCCTTATCCTGTTTAAACTGTTAAGAGGTTATTGTCCTACAGACTAACACTTAATTAGTAACTGGTGACTGTTAAAGTATAAACGTGTTGATGTAGAATTTTTTTTATAACAGCAGTTCTGACAGTAGATTTATCTGCTCATTAGTAATAACTTATTAATAAGAGCTGTTAGACTGTACGGCAGACACTCACGCAGATTTTCAAACAAAAAAAAAACGTTGAAGAACATTGGAAGTGAAGTGACTTTTATTGTACATATTTGGAAGAAGTCTCTAGTGTCAACGTTGTAACAATCAAAAGCAAAGCTGTACATTTTCCAACATGGAAAAATCTTTATATTTAACCATCAGCCTTTCCACAAAGACCAGACCAGAAGAGGGAGTGGGCTAAAAGCCTTTAGAAGCTTCCATGAATTATTAATGTTACAGCTGGCTCCAGGCACTCTATGAGAAAGGCATACACGTGTGTGAGTGTGTGTGTGTGTAAGAGAGAGAGAGAGAGAGAAAGAAAGAGGGAAGATGTGTATTTGCAAGGAGACGAGGATGTATCCAACCCTGATGTGCATCATCTGGACCCAGCAGCTGCTCTCTCAAGGTCAAGGTCAAGACCGTGCATTTAATGTCATTTTAAGTACAAATGAAGAAATTGAGAAATTCTTATTTGGCTGATTTATTGTGTACCATCTGTACATTTCTCCAAGGATAAGCAGTGTGTTAATGACTAACTGTAGAGCAGTATTGCCGTGTTTTACACACTGAAAACGAAGCCGACACCACAACCATCATAACCAAGATGTACCAGACGTTCCAGTTTTTCTTCAAATGAGCATGAATTTTGACATATAATGAGAAATATGACAAAAATATAATTTCATGACTCAAATTTAATTTTATTTTATTTGCAAAAAAGACATTTTAATGATAAAGATGCCTGGCCAAAATAGAGCTGCATACACTAATATTTTCTTGGACACATTAAGCTTTGATTATGGAATGCATTTTCTATGTGATTGTTTCCCCAACCTGATCAAAATCAGAATCAAGTTTATCGTCAAGTAGGTTTTCACAAGAAATTTGTCTGTAAATGTGTCAATTACATATACCCCATATGTGTGCATAAGTTAATGTAAAGCATGGAGTAATATCTGTAATATTAATATCTGTCCTTGGCCTTATTCGTTACAGCAGCTGCAGTTGGAAAGAAGCTTCTGGTTCTGGTTTTAGTTCTGATGGACTGCAGCCTTTTCCCAGAGGAAAAGTTTTTCCAAAAGGTTTGTGTCCAGGACAGGAGAGGTTGGCCACAATTTTCAGATAATATTGCTGAGCCTAGACCTGACCAACTAAAGCAATCCTGGAACTGAACACTGCTTTCAGGGCTTGTATAGTATCCACTAAGCATAATGTGAATTCTGAAGCAAGGTATTCTTCTTAGTTCTTCTTCTTTCCTGTCACTAGGGAGCTCCACATTAAGCTGCTGATACCACTCAGTCAGGAGGGCCGAAATCTATCACCACATCTTATCGAACTGCTCGTTCACGCACCATTGGGGCCGGCGTAACACACTTGGAGGACAGCGCTATCCGCTCCTTCCGCTTGCGTGAGCTCATGAACTCGCGATCTCCGGGTGATAGGGCGAGCACTTTACCACTCCGCCACTTGGAGGCCTGTTATGAGATTTTACAAGTTAAATTAGGAATATTTTGGAAGAATAAGTGCAAAAATTTTAAATAAATAAAATCAGCTGCTTCCAGGTTTTATAATTGTAATTTGCAAAAAAATCTCACAACATCTCAGAAAAGCCTACAAATGTATCAACACTCTATTGTCGGATTGCCCAGCCCTAGTGGTATATAATAACAATTTATATCATATCAAATATCAAGTCATCCATCATATCACACCCAATCAATGCATACTGACCTTTACCCATGACAGAACCCAAACTCACCAGTTTGTATTTACATAATTACAATCACAAAGTAAACACAAATAGAATGTTAATAAACGGTAAAGCCTATATCATGCAACAGCCACAATATGTGATATGAAGATTACAGTCCTATTTCTAGAATGATTGACTGTTTGTAGTATGCTTATGGATTTAAATTGGAGCAAATATGAATTTCATAAAATCACAACCTTTAAAATACATTAAGTAAATGTCCGTTTTCACAATTATTTATTGCAGCCGCTTGCAATTAAAATCCTTATGACTGTAATGTAACATCTGAAAACGAACAGACACACCCACACAGTGTAATATTGTAAGTACACCGTCATTAAAATGACTTGCTCTCAGCTCACGGACATAATTGCTGATGAAGCTTCTTCGGTAAAGACTGTAATCACCTCTGTACCTTTCAGCCAACCATAATCTCCCTGTACTCCTTAAATAAATCTGAGCTACTTGCACATCTTCGAGGCATCCTCCGTGCCAGATCTGCTGTTTGCTCATTTATTATTATTTTAGTTTTTTTTTTTATGAACGAGACAACAGTGGTGCATATTTCAAATTCTCCATCGCAATGAGTCATCTTACACAAAGAGCTTTCCTAACTAATTACATAATGTACCAGTAACAACTGCATGGTCATTAACGGAACATCATTTTAAAGCTGAAATTATGAGATGCTGTTGAAGATGAATGAGGTGTAATCAGTGGTGCTGTTTTCTAGTTGCTATTATCTCTGCAAGACTCACAATATTATCAGTGTGTGAAGGCCACGAGAGTGTGTGAAGTGTCCTAGTGAGAGGCACAAAGCATAATGATGCCATTACTATCACCGGTCCCTGAAGAGGCATTGAAAGCATTCAATCAGAAAATCTACATTCTAAAAATCAACTCCAAAAAAGCATGACTGCCCGAAATGAAAGGTAGGACAAAAAGATTAATATGACACGGTTAAAATGAATATTACAGTATTTTAAGGTGAGATTTTCTGAAAGTATCGAGAGAACAGCTTGAACACTGACCATACCTGCATACTCATGATGATAGAATGTTAAGAGTTAAAAATGCAAAAAAGGCCTCCAAGTGGCCCAAAAGTTCACCCTATCACCAGGAGGTTGAGAGTCCTTGTCCCTGGCTTAGAGGGATAGTGTTACTGTCTGCTTTCCATGTTACACAGTGACACTAGCAGACTGTAGGCATCTGCAAGCTCATGGATGCAGAATTAGGTATATAGAGCTTTCCTGCGAGTGTTAATCTACCCTGTGACTCATCAGTTGGAAAAGATGCAGCTGGCTGGCTTCGTGCGTCTCAGAGGAAGCATGCGTTGACCTTCATGCTCACTGGATGTTGTATGATTTAGACGGGCTGGCTGTTAGAGGCAAATTTAAAGGTGACCACATAGGACAGAAAACTGTGAAGGGTGGAAAATTAAAGTGCTTTTTATTATTTTCTTTATCATTTTGCTAGCATTTGATTTGCAGACCCAAACATAACTTCTTCGGGTTTCATGATGCAACATTTCTGCAACAACCCACAGCCCCATTGTGAACAGAGATATACCGATACAGACAATGATTTTTTTTCTAAGAACTATAATTCATCAATATCACACAAGAGGGAGTGCTGCTCTTGCAGCCGTGAGCATTAGGGCGTCTAGTGGAACTAACCATGACTGGCACAGCTGGCAACTGGGGGTTGGTGTAACTACCAGTTGTGAAGAAGTTTTAATTTCTTACCAGTACCACAGTATGTAGCCTAAAGGGGAAGAGAATAAACCATGGAGGTGGTGGACAGGCCTGAAAAACTTATGAAATTTACTTTAGATTTTCACTTATTTCTTATTCCAACTTCCGAGGGTTTCTGGGTAAAACTCCAAACAATGCTAAATGGAAAGTTAGGCCTTGTTCACACGGACGTTAAGTTTTTGGACAAACGAACGCACTCTGAACGTCCTAGATGTTTATGTTGCATTTTGTAGTGACGCTTGATTGACTTCTACACCGGCGTTGGTTTGTCTCTGTCTAACGTCAGCCTGCAGCCCAAATTGTAGTTTGTGTGTTAACCTGTGGGGGCAGTGTGTCGGGAACTGGATATGAAATCCTGCCGCTACTGGGTTCACTCTCTGACTGAACAACGTCAGATTAAGAACATCACTGGAAGACCACGAAAGAGTCAAGAAGACCTTCTTGAAGCTCAACCCTTGAAAATGATGAAGTAGGTATACAAGCAGAAATATCACTCTGCTTCCCAGATCAACAATCAAACGAGAATACTTTAACAAAAAACAACTTACTGTACATCCTGTCCTCATATTGTGGCAAACCTCGAGCAAGTAAATATATCACACTAAAGCTTTCTGTATTATGCTGAAATTATGTGCAGACGTTAGAGAAATGAAGATGCCAAATCTGCCTGAGAAAACGACCCTGGTCTATATCCATGTGTGGCCATATTAATGAGACTTTTATTTGTGTGTGTGTACAGCTGGGATGGAGAGACAGCTGCAGTAATTCCACTCCTCCACCTGTGACTGTCAGGAGACAGCAGAGGGCTAAATGTCACTCGCGTTTGTTTGCCATTGTGCTCTGTGGTGATGTGCCATGAGGCGGTGTGACGCCCCAGTAAACACTGCAACACTCCAGCAGCTTGTGACCTAACAGCCCAGCCTGAAATGCCCCTCATTGCTCGAGCCTGTGTGCGCCTCAGACATTGATGGATGAAAGAGATGCCACTAAGTGTAGCTCTGTCTCTCTGATGGAACACAAAGATGAATATGTAGCCATGCCCTGACCTTGAGCATGGACAAACAAAAGTTAATTTAACAGGACAAAACTTAACTCAAAACAGAGTGAAATTAGGTGTACATCTCTCTCTCTCTCAGACATCACGTCTTTCTTTTGATCTCTTTTCTAATTGAAACTGAAATCATTTTACCATTGAAGTGAAGGTCACTGGCCTCATTCAGGATGTGCTGATTGAACGAGACAAATGGGAGCCTTGAATTATGCATTGAATGACTTTACTGTACACTAATAGCTCAAGTGGACCCTATTACTTGAACTTTATCCAGTACATTAAAGCAGAGTCCAAATAACTCCAAAAGGAGAAGCAGGCCACCACAACACAACATGGAAAGCACTTAATTGATTCTTGGATGCAATGCAATTTCTATCTAGAATCAATGCATAAAAATCCATAATCTGAAGTTTACACAGGTTAATATGGGCACATTTTACCTAAAATAACATCCTAAAGTAATCTGAACAAACATTATCAAGCAGGATGTTCACTGCATACAGATAATAATAGTAATAATATGACATGTAAATACAGGTGGACCTTCAAATGCCTCCCTGTTCACTACAAAGGATTCTGTTTAAACGAGGACAGGGGTACAGTCATGCACATTTATTAATACCATAATGTCGTTTTCAACTTGATTAAAAAAAAATATATATATATGTGCAATTTTTTCTGTTTGTTTTTTTGTAGTTTTTACATCAAACATGGTAAATAAAATTCTGTACATCGTAATACAAAACTGTATGCTTTGATTAGGGTTGCAAATTTCACACATTTTTCCCCCAATAGTTTAGCACTTTAATAATCAATAATCGATTAATCATTAATAATGAATAATTAATCAGTCTTACACACATTTCCCCTCAGTTTAAGTTTTGTGTAAACAGTTCTAACAGTACAATCCAGTGTTTGGTGTCATTCTGGCGGCACCACAGTATCAACATTGAACTCTACTAAACAAATACAGTACTTAAACTACTGACAAACCCTTCATAAATCATTGACTATGCATACTGTATATTACCTGAAATAAACTACAAACCTTTGCAATTAAATAATTGAACCGGTCCATTTTCCGATTTAGAATTGTATGCAATTTATTGTGCATCACTAACTTCCACATATATATATTTTTTTATATATATAATACACCTCATCTTATTTAATTGCGGGCAGAGTATTGCTACGTTCAGTCCCCCTCTCGCACATGAACATTCAGCCCCACCTGTGAGTATGAGCTGGGAATACAGCCTGGCTGGGATGCCAGTCCCTCACAGGGTACCATGCCTTCATACATACAGACAATTTACTTTAGAATATTTATCTGCCAGCACGTTATTGGTAAAATAAATAATAATAAGAAAAAAAAACGATACACGTTTAAAGCTTTAATTTGTCAGGCTTTTAAAAAGATACACCATGTGCACTTTCCCAGGTAAAACATATATACTCTATAATGCAAGTAATTAATATCACCACTCCAGTGTTTTTCTTTTTTTTTTCCCCAGAAAGCGTACCTGCTGTGTCACTTTCCAATTATTATATGTATTGAAAAAAATCTAAATCAGACATTACCCATAGGCATAGGGGACAAAAAGACTGTATTTATAGTTACATGATATGGTTCTGTACCCAACCGAATCAAACTGTGAGGTCCCTAGAGTTTCATACCTCTATTAAACTATTTAATAACCCGGCAACCTGTTCAATCCTGCCATTTACAATGCACTAGATAAATTTACCTCATAAACTGGTGACTCGATGTGAATATGAATCAGATTATTCATGTATTAACATTCCAACCACAGGTAAGCCAGGTGTACGAAGCCAGATGCCTCATTAACGATTTCAGCAATATAAAAGCTCCACTGAATAAACCTCTTCTTTCATCCCCATTCCTCCCAAGGAATCACATGACCCCCGGGACACTCAGCCCTTTCAGACCTGCTTTGGCAATAACCCACCGAGTTGTGCTGCACAAGCAGGCATGGGTGTTCAGTTACTACGTCTGTTGCAAAGAAGCAACTTTGTATGAAAAGAGAAAACATTGGCGTTGGGAGTCTCCTTCTCTGAAATTAATTTTCAGTTTATCTGAACCAGAAAACTGAAGATCAGTGGCCTAATATGGGGTGAAGAGATAGACTGACAGGCAATAAAGTATATAAACTCCTGTTCCTTCCTACTTTGTCAGCTTTGACTGTGTAGGTTGGAGGATAAGATTAGTGTGTGCTATGTGCACGCTGAGGTTTCGGAGGAGAAAGACGCCACCGATGACGTTGTGTTTTAAACAGAGGAGCACTTCCGTGTTCGGGTACGCTTGGGTACGACCTTTCCCAGCGGACTCGGGCATCATCTCCGAACCAGGAATGCTTATGTTCTCATTGATCAAACTGAACCAGACTTCGGGGTCAAGTGTTCTTAGAAACATTCCTAAGGCCCTAATGTGAAACGCCCTTCAGCAGGTTTTAGATTATAATTAGCCTAAGACATTCCTGTGGAGCATTCGACAGTTATTTCACACTTTTCTGGCTACAACATTCAGAATCTTGAAGGGTGCAATTCTACTGACTATTCACACTTCTATGTATAATCACATACGGAACTAAAATTCCTTAGACAATCACTTTTAATCACTATGACAAAGCAATTCATTTTGATTGAGGAGGTTAGCGGTGAGTAATCGCGATCCTCTTGCACACTGCACACAGCCAGAGGGAAAAGAGAAAAAGACTGTGGTTAGCTGGTTTAAATGTCACTCACAAAGCTTGTTCCTGTAAAAGGTGGCTCGTGGTCATGTGGAGCAAATGTCCAAGTACTTGCACTATTATTGTAAGCCTTCAATCCATGGCTGAAAGACCATAAAAAGCATGAAAGTAAACAGACCCAGACGCTCCCTGGGTGGGAAGGAAGGCATTCTTTACCCCCGTGTCAAACAGAGATCCTAGTCACTTGCACGTGTTAGTTGATTTATACATAGGAAGGCACTTACTGTAGCACTCTCCTCAGGATGTATGCGGTTGCTCTATAATGTTGCATTAGCAGAGTATCCTGCATCTCAGTGGGCACACGTCACCACGCTTTCTCTGATCGCTAGTTGTTGTGTAATAGGGTAAGAATTATATTAAGAGAAAACAGAGTAGAAAAAACTGGTGACATTTGGTGAATATGAGTAGGGGCTTAAGCAAAAAGGGCCATCATGGTGAAGCTCGGATTAACTAGCATTAGATGCCATCTAGCCTCTTGTAACTGGCATTGGATGCCATCTAGCACTCTGCAGGGGTGGTGCTGTTTTTTGTAGTATTTTAGATGTGCATTTATTTTTTTAAACCAACAGAAATAAATCACGTTAAATGCATTGTCCACTTTTATTCTTCAATGGCCAGAACTAACGGATTCAGAATAGCAGAGATAATTCATCAATTCTTCACCTGATTTTCTTTCAGAAAAAAAAAAAAAATTCAGGGTACATGCATGAATGATGGAAATAATTTGATCTTCGTCTCCAGACACACCTGCCTCTTTCTACGTATGTGTCAGAGCCATTAAACTTACCATTTAGGCTACTTGTCACATCAGTCAGAGGAAAATGGCGAGACAAGCATTTTCGATGAGCTGGGGGGAATTGCTCACTTGGCGTGAGGTATGCCTCATTTCTCTTCACTTCTGCCATTAAGCCATCTGTCCTAACAGATAGGGAGTGGAGGAATAGAAGGAGGGGCTCTGACAGAGACACATGACTCAAACTCTTTGCACGGGCTTGGTCTTTGACACCATCTTAAATGAAAATAAATGGAGCTGCAGCCCAAAAACATCACCTATGGCAGGATTACATCTACAGCTCTTCCTCTCTCCTGCTCACCGGCTATTTGGGAGACTGTTTGAATCCATTACAGCTCATTAGTGGACGGAAACCGGGATAATCTCCACCACAAGGGTGTCTCGGAGGAATATTCTTGTGATGGAAAACTGCAGATCTTTCACTTCGTATAAACTGCATCAGTTATTTATTTGCAGCTTTGTAATGTTGATGATTCCAGTGATTTGTTCTGTCCTAATTTGATTTAGCCTGGGCTGGGCTGCGAACAAAGTGTCTTGAATAATATCTCAACCCTCATTTAAGCTTTAAATAAAAGATGTGCATTATTGCTCATCCAAAAAAAAAAAAAAACCCTGTGTTTAGAGTCTCTACCATACCAGCTGGATGTTTTATTAGATGTAGCGCAGGCTTAATGCAAATCCCATTTAGAAAATGTCTGCTGACTCCCATGTCAGGGAAACACACTATTTATCCAGTAACATGAGCTGAATATCCCTCCACAGAACAGCTACAGTCCGTTACAAACATGGCGTGAAAAAAAACGTGAAAGGTTTAAGTCATTCAGTGATTTAAACAGGGATTTTACCAGGATTAAGTCTTTTTTTAATGGTAGTTAAGCTGCGACAATTTTATACTTTATAGAATTGCATAAAACATTAGAGGACATTAATGCAATTAATGGAAAAGTGAAAAAATTTTGGCATTCCTGGTGACCTGGATGCCCCTTCTCCCTCCCTGAGAGCACAGCAAATTGGGTAGATTGTTGTGACATCACCTTAAACTCACAATATCTAGACAAAAAGCTTTCTTTTCCTTAACTCGAGAGCTGGACATCCCCTTCTCAAAGGGATAGTCCAATTAAATGTCTTTGACGCTTCACTTTGATTCACAGCATGAACAGTACTGGTGAACACTGGACCAAGTCAATGGGCAGATTAATGCTGATCTTGATGTGCCAACAGGATTGACATTAAAACAATTAAGGCCAGGTTTCATTTGTTTATTCTCATAACATCCACTTTATGGAGAGCAGAAATGATTAGGACCTTTTTTTTTAGGAAATGAAGTGTGCTTTGTGTTCCCTGATTTGCCTCCAGGCGGAGAACACGGTGTTCTGAGACATGCGAAGCTGACAGAGCAGTGCTGGTGGCACTCACCCTGCAACAGCTCCACACACTTTATATATAGAAACAATTATGAACTGTAATAACAAAACAGAATAATTTTTTAAGTAAAAATATAACTGTGCCATAATAATAATTTATTTTGTTCATTAATGCAACTACCACTTGCATGTTATTCGTTTTTGGCAGGGATGCCCTGAGGCTGCCTTTACTAGTATTTATACTTGTTCTAGTATTTTTAGCAAAAGACAAAAAAAAAATGCAGCTTACACAAATAGAGGGTTTGGGCCAAAAAGCCCTTTGGGACAATCTGGAACGGGTGCTATTACTTTGATAAGGAATTGGGCCGACGATTTTCCAGTTGTACAGATTTAGCTGTAAGTTAAATCCAAACTTTCAGGCAGGTCTCCTGTGCACTATGGACCGAAGTCAACCTCGGCACAAAACACCTTCGAGTTGAGGATTCAGAGGGTTTGTTCGGGACACGTGCCAAACCCCTTTTGCTCGTGTGACTCTTACCGCTCTCGTTTTTTGGTCCAATCAGAAAACAAGACATAAGATCAAAACCAGAGCTCGAAAAAAATCATGTTGTTTAAGAATAATTAGCCTCTTCAAGTACGACCTCAACCTCACTCCAAACTTACTTCATAGAAACTGAACTGCATTTTACAGTGGTAAAACAGTAAATCAGCAAAAAAATATTCCTCCATCTCTCTATCGTCAAATCACACTCGCATCCCAACAAAACGTATATCAAACTAGAGAGCTGCGTCTCCAGCCTTGTTCAAATTCTAAAGAAAGAAGATTTTTCAAACTGTTTGTGTGTTATAAAGCTTTATTTTTTCCATAGGGATCCATTCTACAATTTTCACACAATGGCTCATTTTCACAAAACAAACACTAAAAAACATACCTTTAGAACCACATTGGAAAAAATGGCTTCCTAACCCACATTTTTTAAAATATACACACACACACGCGACACTTGACATTCTGCAAGGCAAAACCTCCTCTCTGAAGCAATCAAAAGCTCAGGCATATACAGTTCCCCAGATATAAGCAATAGAGTCAGGGGACTGCCGTTGCCATTCAAGTTAATGCAAGAGATCACATTACACCCTCTCTGTGAGTTTGCCATGGAAGAGGGGGAGGTGCTGCAGAGGAGCCAAACTACACCCCTCCACTTACACACTCCTTGGACTCTCAGTCAGTATCATGGCTGAAATCTTGAGAACTGTGTGGCTAGGGAAGAGCCATTTTCACTGTTTGGCCCAGAAAAAGCGATGCATTCTTGTGCCACTACTTCACAGTTTCTCCAGAACCTCCGTGGAATCCAAGACAAATTTTTATTGGATTTACTTTCTACATTATAACATATGGAATTAGGTAATTTAGTTACAACAACGATAACAACCGTCAGTTGTTATTTTGAGGACATGAAGGTCTGCTGTCCTGGAATAGTTCTTGCAAGAACAGCATCGTCAAGCGCATTTGCAAAACCCATCAAGTACCATGAGGAAACTGACTCTCATGAAGACCATCCCAGGAAAGCAAAACCAAAACTTACATCTGCTGCAGAGAAGTTCTTTTAGAGTTACCAGCCTCAGAAATCACCCATTAACAGAACGCCAGAGTAGATCTATTATGAAGGCTTTACAGAGCATAAGTAGCAGACGCATCTTAACATTAACTGTTCAAAGGAAACTATTGCATAATTTGCACACCTTCAGCATTGCTTTACAATGTAGAAATAAATAAAAATAAAAAAAAGAAGGTGGTACTGCATCTTTAATAAAATTCCGAGATCAGGTTTTTGCTTCAAACTTCGTCCAACAGCATGCTGATCTGTTTTTACGTGGGTTTATGGTTGAATATATTGCTCACTGTGGTGCTTAACAACCTGCTGATAGCGTTTCCATATAGATGCCTCCATCCATGAATCTCTGAGTCCAAAGTCTCCACTAATTCTATGTCGTTCTTCTCATTAGGATGACATTACTGGATAATTAAATAATTCAGGAAAACAACAAACTGTTGTTCTTTTGTTTTCGCCATTAAAAACGACTGATTCTGCCTCCTTCTGATTAAGACAGTTAAACTCCACTGCACTAGGGATGCCCTTGTGATACACAGCCCTCTTACCAAGGGGTCGGGGTAGCTAAGTGGTTAAGGCATTGAACTACGGTTCGGAAGGGGCCAGGTTCAAATCCCACAACCACCAAGTTGTCCCGGTTGGGCCCTTGAGCAGGGCCCTTAATCCTTAACTGCTCAGATGTATAAAGAGATAAAAAAGTAAGTTGCTCTGGATAAGGGCGTCTGTCAAACGTGAAGGTCATGGGATTGCCAGGAATACAGAAACATCCAGCAAACTAGCATCAGGATTTTGGAATTACAGTATTCACAATAAAAATATTTGTTTGAAATGAGGAGCATGATAATAGGCAGATTTTAACTCCATAAGGGTAAAATTCAGAACTGATGCACATGAGTAAAATGTTGTGGGCATTTGCCCATCACATCCATTGCTGCGCTTTCTCCAAACGCTTGCCACAAAGTTAGAATAACACCCTTGAACCTCTAAGTGCACCCAAGGTGTCCTCGGCTCCTCACCTCACTAATGCTCATGTGGTTGAACAAGCGCAATTCCCCACAACAGAGCTGCAAAATCGAGTGGAAAGCCTCCTCAGAAGGGGTGAGATTATAAGGACAAAGGGGACTACACCTATAAATGGATGTTCAAAAAACACACCTTTTTGAACAGTTGTATAACAAACATTTAGCCATACATTCCTCTGTCTCCTTTATAAATTAAATGTATTATACAAAGTGTATTAAGTACTAAACTCGTCTGCTTACTACAGTATGTGATGAGAACGATCTAAAAACATCATATGTTGATCAAATCTATGGCACATTTACCATTTGACATTGATAATTTTCGACATGCACACACATGGTGTGTAGCACAACCAAGCAAGCAAGTGCTAACAGGGATAACAGCAGGAGGCCCAATTTTCTGGCACACTATACTACCCACTTCCCCCTACACTATATCTGTGGCATTAGTGACCTTTGCTAAAGACAAATGACAAATAAGAGAGAAGGGAAAAACAGAAAGAAGTTCAATAACTTTCTATAAAAGGCATTCGCAGGGCAGAAGAGATAGATGAACAGTCCCGATCCTCCCACACACACACACACACACACACACACACACACACACACACTGCTGCTGAGGAAACGGCTTCGCCCAAATCCCAAGCTCAACCCCAAAAGCAGCACTCCGACTAAAAAAGGAAGACGACTGCTGTGCCTCGTAGAAAAGCCCACTGTGTTTCACTTTCAGCCAAGGCATCCTACCATCCCAGATTTATTCACATTATTCCTATGAGGAAGTAAGAGGCCCGTCGTTTCTTGCTAAGCTTTTCAACCAGCTGACACACACACAGCTGGGTTCAAATCAGCATGCGCAGCCAAAGGGCTTGGTGATTTCTGAGCTGAAATAACTTTTTTTTATGTCCTTTTACAATGTCAACACAACTATAAGATATTTTAAGAGTCAGCGCTGGCACAACACAGCTCATTGTCTCTCACTGCTTTAAATTTTCTTTGAAATCTTCCGAAAGTCGATACAGCGTTTAAGTTCGGGGTCACAGATATGAGAAAGCTGTTGCACTGAGCTGCTGAGACAGTGTGAGGAAAAAATCTCTGATGATCCACATCTCACACCCAGAGAAAACTGAACCATTATACGAGTCTTTAATCCTGAATATGAAGGTTAGCTCGTTTGTATGTCTTAAGATGGCATTTTACAGTGATTTAATTATAGAGTCTGTGGCTTTAAAACCATCGTGTTTTTGCACTGAGCAGATATTTCATTGAATCTACTAGAATGTGTAAAAACTTCCAATAACATACTGTTTTAAAATTCCTGATCCTCACCTAAATGTAAGCATTTAGCAAAGCCAGAGTCTTAGCAAGGTCTTCTTCTGGTTCCAAATGAATTACAACTGATCAAGATTTCCAACTACATTTTAGCTATGCACTTCCCTCAGCCAAATTTTGTTTTTTCGAAAAGACTACTCAACACAGTCCACATCACAAGCGATGCATTTACGCCAACATTGATCCCAACTCTTAAATCCTCTTTGAAAATCCTTTTGGTCGCACTTGATGGTCTCTCAGTGAGCTACAGAAAGTCTATGGAGTTGGCACCATTGACATGTGCACAGATGGATGAAGAGGATTAACGATGGGGAAAGACAGCATCGAAGACAAACCACGCTGTGGAAGACCATCAACTGCAACAAAAGGGATTTTCAAAGAGGATCTGAGAGTTGGGTTCAACGATGGTGCAAACCATCACACTTGTGATGTGGACTGTGTTGAGTAGTACCTTTGTATAGATCAGGCGTACTGAATTAAAAATTACAAAGGCTCCGTCAAGACGACTTTCTTCGAGCTGAGGGCTGAATTTCAGATATCTATATATACAGTAAGTATATAAACAATGCCAATTTTCATTAACCATGTTCACCATGCAGACAGTTTAAAACTTGATGACTTTGTATATTTAAATATATACCCTTATGAAATCTTTCGTGAATCATCATCATATAATGTAGGTGAACATAATGTAATGTAAACGAATGTGAAAGACTCGTGTTTTGTCTCATAGCGGCTCTTCACATTGCTGCTTTTTATTATCGCCACGCTTTCGAAACATATAAGACAAACTGGTTTTAAACTTCCAACAGAAAGACTCGTCATGTCCATTCATCCTTGATGATTCTGTTTTCATAGTCTCCTTTATTTTTTTCTTCAGCTTTCAGTTCTGTTCCTCCCGCACACTCTGTCCATATACGGATAACTAAGGCGCTGATTGGCTCCGTTAAGTGACTAACATAGCCGCGCCCACCTTGAGAGGGAAAAATCGCTAGATTACTGGTATATGAGTAATTCTCAGTACCAGTAAAGCATAAGGGTTCGGATAAAACTGTCACTCAGTGTCAACGGGCCCGTTAGCGATCCGTCATTTGGTGGTGCCTGGTATAGAAGAAAAGTTACTCCATCAACATTTGTAATTAGAATAATATATGTAAGTTAATCAAAAAAAGGTATGCACACTTTTGCATTATTTTCGGTACATAAAAAAAAAGTCCAATTGTGCGCAGTGTGAAATCAGACTTAGTTGAACCAAAGGAAAGCAGATAAAGATAAAGCTGACCATTTAAACATAACAGAAGTTACATTAAAACGGAGAAAAGCACTTCAACACAGCGTGTGTGAACCTTCTAGTCATTCCTGAGGATGACGCAGTGAGTGATGTTCTGTTGAACGCCGGTTCGATTTCAGACTCATGTGCCAACGTTAAAGGCCTGCCTTTTTAAGCTTACCTCACAGTGGAGCTTAGGTCAATACAAATTCAATAGGCATACATTTTCTACTTTCAGATCTCCGCCTTAATTGCTTCAGCTTGCCCTTGACACTATGGATTAGTGCAACACGTCAATGACACATTAATATACATTACAAGTGTTCTGCTAAGATTGAATGGGGAAGCTAGATGAAGATTTTATCGCTTCTTGTCGTCTTTCATCTGAGCACTCGTTTATTTCTTCTCTGCAGATATCACTCTTTATTGAACAAAGCCTGAGTGAGACCTTTAAGAAACCTAGCTTGATGTAGTATTGGAGCTATAAACATCTATAAGGGTTACCTTGAGCATGAATTACCTCATCATTCATCCAGACACAGTGACATTCTTTAAGGCAAAGCAATAAGAACACAGTAATATGCAATCTACTGAACAATCCTTAATTATAGTCTAAACAACAGACTTCACAGGCTCTTACCACATGTACAGTATTTGTGCCAGGTAGAATCTGGTAGCCTGGATATAATTATATGCTAGAGGTGTGATGGACTGTTCTACATCTGTGATCCGAACTGTGATCTCTCCCCATGGTTTGGCACGCATGAGACCTGCTATTTAATTGTAAAGTTTAATCCTCACACCGTGAAATCGAGTTTCGCTGTACCGCAGTATAGCTTTGTTTGGGCATCCCCGAGTTAAACACTGGTCATCACCATCTAATTTTCACCTGCTTAAACTCTCTGCTGCTTGCCTGCCCTCACGCCATGGTTGCCAGATCACACTGATAGACCCGCCTCATGTTTTGCTAAAAACAATTATCTACACATACTTTGTTAGTACACACATTTTTTTCTTAGAGGGCTAAGGTACTGAGGTACCGACCGGAAGATCGCCGGTTCAATCCCCAGCTCCACCAGGTAGCCACTGTTGGGCCCTTGAGCAAGGCTATTAACCCTAACTGCTCCAGGGGCGCTGTATCATGGCTGACCCTGCCCTCTGACACTAGTTACACAGGGATATGCGAAGAAGGAATTTCACTGTGCTGTAATGTATATGTGACAAATAAAGGCTTAACTTAACACAACTAGAACAAAGTCCATGCTGATTGGTTCCTTCAGATTGGAAAGGAAACAGCAAAGCCGTCTCTGGTCAAGTTGAGCAACTTTGGATTTTTTATTATTACTTACTGTTTTAAATTTATACAGAACATTTAATTCAATTACAATTCCTTAAGAAAGAGCGGACAATGTTCACATAAAAAAGTAGATCTTCCTTTTTTCTCTTTGTGTTAAGTTTTACAGGTAATAAATAAAACGCAGGACTGCACGCAATCACATTGTGATTATTTGGACACATATTCTGACTTAAACAGCGATATATAACTATTAAACATACCATTGCACTAATGATCACATAAGAATTGGTTACCAATATTTATCCATCACCTCAAAAGCATTGCAAAATAATAAACAAATTTGTAAATTATTGACAAACTCTGCATGAAGTCCAGACTATCCATATATAGTATGACCTGTAATAAATTGCAGCATTCAACGATTAAATTACTGCACAGTTACTGCACTGTGATTTCGATTTTTATGCAATCACTCAGTGCAGCACAAATAACACGCAAAATTATTTAAGTCTCCTTTTTTTTTTACCAAAGTGAAAAAATGATCCCATCTGTGACACAAAATCTGTGATCTTATCAGAATTGAGACATTTGTGATCTGTTGCACCCCTACTACATATAATATTAAGACTATGCTAATTTAAAGTAATAAAATCTTCATATGCAGTGAACATCAACTGAACTGTTGCTTTGGCGGGTGAGTTTTTGACAGGTGAGTGAAGCGACTCAGCATGCTGACTGGGGAATTTTTCATTCTTGATATTTACTTTGTTCAACTTATCATGCAGGTGCAACGCTAAAGGCAAAACTAACAACAATCTAATTAATACCAAAAGACTGAAAGTTTCAGATTCTCTCAAATTTGAAAGTCTGAACACTGAATGTGCACATTTGACATCACGCGGGAAACCGACTCCAACAGAGAACACAGATTTACTTTCTCATTAAAAACAGAACACGTCTGACACTTGAGGATCAGCTCACCTCATGCCATATTGTTAGTGACCCTTAAAAAGGCTATGACTTTTAGAGAGTGACATTTAAGGGACTATTTTGGGGAAAACTGTAATAAAAAGAGATGCAATCCTTAAATTGAAATGCTAATAAGAAGTCCGAGCAAACAGCAATTACAAAATGACTCTGGGCACATTTTCAAATTCAAGGAGGGGAGCGCAAGCATTGGCATCCTTTAAAGGTTATTAGATAGGTTCAGTGTCTTTGAACAGGCATAAAACATCAAACCCGACTGCCCTAAGGGCAGAAATGTATTTTGAACAAACAACAGCGATCTTCACTCATTTTAGCGCTGGTGGAAAAGCACTGTGTCCTAGAGGCAAATTTAACCCTTAGTCCACACTGCAAACAATTCTAAAGGCATTTAGCCTGCAAAGACGTTTTCTTTTTAGTGTGAGAGATCAGTTAAACTACAGATTACTTTCATCTGGTGTTCAAATGGAAATGCCGTCTCGCAGAAATAGTCTGAATACCGACAACTACACCACTTTGAAGTAAATGGCTTGGTGAACAATAAGGCGAATATGTGATGGAATGTGTGACGGAGCTTACCCGGATGAATTTCAGTTCCGTCAACCCAGGGGCTTTGGATATCACGACCCAGCCATGCTGATCGGACCCAATCGGACGCCACTCCATTCAATTCCAGACGCAAGTGAAACTGGAAACCAAGATGGCTGAGCTTCTACAATCATAGCCTAGTTTCCCCGAGTAAATAATGTACTGTAGTAGGGCTGAGCAATTAATCGAAAACGACATTCTGAAGCTCTAATCGACGAAAATTTGCTCGTGTCAATTATTCCATTTTTTGTTTTTTTAAGTGTTAATACTGTTTTTTTTTATTCTCTTGGCCCACTGTGTATGTTTATGTACTGCCCCCTTGAAAACATACATGGCGTGTGTATTCACCTGACTCCCTGTTATGTGTGTGACGCCCTGTCCAGTGTGTGACTTTGGAGCAACATGGAGTACTCTTTCATTTGAACAAAATATTCAAGGCATAGCTCAGCATATTTACAGCACAAACCTTGTGCTCAAGAAAAACTAAAAGTAATCGTTTATTAATTATAATCAAGTTACAATTTTTAATTAATTGTTACACTGATTTGAGGTCATATTGCCCAGCCGTAACTTTAGTATGAAATACATTATCATAACAGCGAAAGTGAGAAAAATGTTCTAGCCTCTTAATATAAAAAAAGTCACTTTTTATTATGGTTTAGAGTTACTGTATCTTAATTGTAACAATTTTACTGGCAAATCAAACACATCTAATTACATCATGGAAAATACAGTTTGATTCAAGTCTAATGTCCCATTAATGATACAGTGTTGATGATAGCGGTTTTCCATGTCACTAAAAGTGAACAGTTAGGCCACGTGGTCTCATTTGGCAAACCAGACTTTGACATGATTCTTAATATAGCTACTAAATGATCTTAGGATTAACTGTCAGAAAACGACCTTGAACAGTCTTACAGCAGGAACAAACTGAGCCGCTGCATTATCCGAGCTGAAATCCCACTCAGAATCTCTTAATTCCTCTAGACATCTTATTGAGGTCATACGAGTTAGTCGAGGCACCTGTCTTTGTCAGAACACGTACTGTATGAAACATATGAGACAAGTATTATAATATTCAACAGACATTTAACTAAGGGTACATTTTAAATGATAAAAAAAAAATACAAGAATATTAATTTGATTATAAAGAAGCAACCGTGAAAGTAACCAAAAGATAAACAAACATTTAAAGTCTGAGGAATGAGAAGTAAAATAACTACAGTGTGTTACTGAGTGATATGAGCTGTGTACTATTGTACAGGCATGCACTGCTCTGGCCTTTATGAGTACAGTCATCAGGATAGCTGTAGGAAACCTATCTGGTAAGAGTCCAACACTGGTCGGTTCCTATGCAGATCTAACACCCTGATCCTTCTGAAAAAACTGAATGTGTTTACATGCACACTAATGACCTGATCCCTGCAGTTACCAGATTATTCGAGTGATCGTGTAAACAGCACCCTACAAGATCTTATGAAATCAGTATAAAGCTGTTACAAGTTTACCATAACTCTGAAAATTACCAGTCAGTGCATGTTTACAGCTAATCTGGGAGCTTCTTTCTGAAAATAAAGGAGTAGATAAAACTCACTGATGTGTCTGGATAAAAAAAAAGAGCTCGAAGAGAGGCATTATGTGCAATTTGCCTCTGTAAACACTCAAAGTATTTACTCAAGAATGATGCAAAGAGCTAACTTGTGAACCATCAACTTGAATAAACATACAAACTGTGCATTCAACTTATCTCTGCTCAGTCTTAAGGGTAAGGTACCGTACAGAACATGATGTTGCGCTCAATAATCAATGATAAGGTTACAGAAAAGGTCTATCATTTTGTAATTGTAGAAGGAAGTGATGGGAGGCAGAAGCCATTCTATAATCCATCATCGGTTTGAGTAAACCAATCAACGATCGATTATTAATCAGTTACCGCACAGTGCAATGCTTCTTGCACTTGTGTTTCCTGAAAATCAATCTCATCACCATTAACTATTACTACACCCAGAGTACATTACACACACGTACATCAAAAAGCATCTATTACCATATATGCTAGCATTTCAAACACGATGCAGCTCTCAAAGCAGAAGTTTATTCTCATTGTAGGCCAACCAGTATTTACCCTTATACGCATATTCCTTGTGACAGATTTTGCATATCACGCTCTTCACGATCTTAAGATTTTCCTTCTTTGTATTGTATCATTTCCCCCAAAACCAGGGACAAATCTACACATGGGCAAAGAGGGCAGATGCCCCCCCCCCCCCCCCCCCCCCCCCACTGTATGTTTTTTTCCCCCCGGATCTGCTACACGTCCCCAAACCAACCCCCAGCTCGACTTTTCTGTTCCCAACACTGCGAATCCTAAAAACAAAACACAAAACCACAGTTATGTCAATAAGCTGTTTAAGACTGAAACAAACAAAAGCGCTTTCAGAACGTGGGTGAGCTGCACTCTGTACTGCATCTGAACGTCCCACACACACACAGCGTCACTTCCACTGCTACTGACGTGCTGCTCCACACACAGCACTAGCTGCTGCAGTAACTCAAGCAGAAGTAAGAGCCTCTCTTTGTTAAGGCCAACAACAGTTGCACTCGGTTACATGTAACATTTGCTAAACATAATTCAATATTGGAGTTATTAGTAAAGTTAAAAAAAGTTAATCACAACATTTGTTAATAAACAGGATGTTTAAAACTCTAAAGCACAGAGTCTGCACACAACCAGTCTGCTCCATTTCCTGCTAGAATGGAATACAACAACCATGATGGGATTAAACATCTAAAGATCACTTAGAAAGGAGAATGTACATGTGCGGTTTTGACTGGAGTTAAGTTTTATCCTTTTCCTCATTGTGAATGTTCTATTTTGCTTTTCAGAATAGACGCACAAACACAAACTGAGCGAATCTCTTTCTTGCTTAGTGTGCGTTCCATGAAACTCACCTGACCGTCACTTCCTTCACAGAATGGTGTGTGTGATCACACACAATAACTCTGTGTTACATCTTAAATGATCTAATAGTTGTGTATTAACCACACTCTTTTTTATTGTATCTTAATAAAAGATGTGGATTTTAATCATAAATACTGGTTCATATCTTGGCTGCTGTAGGTCGGAGTAGTAAAAAGGAAAAGAAAAGGAAGTAAAAAAGTATTGTTTAAATTTAGGGCAAAGGATTTTTTTTTCAATCAGAAAAGCATGCAGACTGAGCAGGAAGAAGATATGAAGAGGAATACAGAAGGCAGGAGAGGCCAGTAGACACATAGAAGGACACAGAGAAAAGAGAAAGCAGTAGAAATGAAGATGAGACATGAAGATGAGGGTGCAGCTGAATCAGAGTGAGGGACAGAATCAGAGGCTGGTGGTGAGAAAGATGGAGACAGGCAGACAGATCTACTGGTCTTTTTAAATCCATGGCAGAACGACACCATTTCACTACATAGAACAACCAATCAATACATGCATGCTATGACTGAAAAAAGTATATACCTCCCTTTAAACCTCCCTGCCCATTTTTTTTGCCACCCCTTGTAAATTGTTCTGGTTCCGCCACTGCTCGAAACTAAACTAGCGGGTCAGGAGATGGCTTTGTTTTTTTGTTTTTTTTTAACAGAAAAAATTGTGACCATGAGATATCTCATTCACCACTTTACACAACTGAGCATGCACAGTTCTCTACATGCATGGTTTTGCTATGCAGCAGTTGACCAGGCGTGCAGAAAAGAACTGTGCAACATGCTGTGTTTTAGACATTTTAATAATTAAAATCTATTTTTCATAATTGGTGCTTGAAATGCACAGGAAATGAACTGATCATCGACTATAATCACTGATCGTCCAATCAATAGTAGAAGGTCTGCAAGAACATTTACCCCTGTTAGTTCAGTACACAATACCAATACCCGCCTCTCTTCTGTCTGTACAGCTTTAGCTCCATTAAAAGGCGTTGATACTGGAGACGCAGAACACTTCATCATATCAGCAATTATGCAGGCTGTTTAAACTGTCTTTGTGTAAGTGGGTACTAGACAAGAAGCAAGCATGTTAATATATATACTTAAACATTCCAGCTGGAATGACTTTTAGAGCTGCTGTTAGAGAAAATCAATCAACAATTTCTAATCAATTAGAATGAGGGTTCTTCAGAGCTTAGACTTCACTAAGAAATGTAACTAATAATTAATTCATTCATTTATTTCCTATAACGCTTTATCCTGTACAGGGTTGTGGAAAGCCTGGAAAATATCTTAGGGCACATGGCAGGCTACACACAGGTGGGGTGCCAATCCATCACAGGCGACACACTACAGAAACACCAATTAGGCTACGCTGCATGTCTTTGCACCGTGGGAGGAAACCAGAGTACCCAGAAGAAAACCAACCAAGCACTGGAAGAATATGCAGACTCCACACACACACACACACACACAGGCTTGAGTCTGAGATGCAAGGCCACCATGCAACCACAACTCATATTATAACTAATAATACCTAATCACGACTGACCCACTGGCAAACACTGCATGTCTTTTTTCCTCCCTCACAAAGTCAATGAAAACATGCTGAACGAGGAGTCAAATCAGTTGCAATTGATGTGGATGAGAAATTGATTCCCTATTATGGAAGTCTTCACGAGCAGAATTTTTGAGCACCTTCCTTCTTGAAAACATGGTCCTAAACCATAGAGTTCTCCCATATTATGTGCTGCGCATGCAGACAGTATTTCTGGGTATTAACGGGAATGCCCAGTATCTCCATGTAACAGACATGCAGCTCTGGATTAAAAAAAATAGCTTTTTGGGGTTTGAATCAGTATTCAATTACAGCCATTTGGGGGATAAACAGTTTTAAGGCCATATGGCCTGCTGCTTGTCACTTAGCTGGCTTAAGTCACACATCTGTTGCTAAGTGCCAACAAAGAAAATTCTCTGACTATGAAAAACAAATAGGCATGCAGCTTGGCACGCATCTAAGTGTGCTCAGGAATATATATATATAAAAAAAGACAATTCGCAAAAGAGCTATCAGAAAAATGTGCCCAAGTCTGTTAAAAGCTTAAAGTAAATCCTTAAAAAGAACATCCACCAACCTAGAGGGATTCTTTAGTTTGTTCCTCTGATAGAGTCAAGTCCTAAAAAATAGGAAACCCATTTAAAGGGTTCTTAGCAAAACCTTTTTTTTATATATATATATATATATATATATATACACATACATAACACACAGAACCCCATATTGACAGAAAAACACTAAATTGTTGACATTTTTTCAGATTTATTAAAAAAGAAAAACTCAAATATTTCCCTTTGCTGTGACACTAATATTTAACTCAGGTGCTGTCCATTTCTTCTGATCATCCCTGAGATGGTTCTATACCTTAATTCGGGTCTAACTGTATACACATACATACATACATACATACATACATACATACACACTATGTGGACAAAAGTATTTGGCCAAACCTGTTAATTACTGAATTCAATGTTAATACTTGGACATCATGGACAACATGACTGTGCCCCATAAACACATGGTTTGATGAGTTCCGGTGAGGAAGAACTTGACTGGTCCTGGCACAGAGTGTTGGCCTCAAGTCCATCAAGCACCTTTGGAATGAACTGGAACGGAGACTGTGAGCCAGGCCTTCTCATCCAACATCAGTGTCTGACCTTATAAATGCTCCACAGAACAAATGTGCACAAATTCCCACAGAAACACTCCAAAATCATCTGAACAGCCTTCCAAGAAGAGTGGAAGCAGTTATAGCTTGGTCTACTCCATATTGAAGTGTATGTATTTGAATACAAAGTCCATGCAGGTTCGGCCGAATACTGGACCTTTGTCCATATAGTGTGTAACCCACAATTCGCCCTGCAGCTAAAACAACTTTCAGAGCTGCTGCAGAAAATTAATCAACGCCTTCTTTCCGACCAATCAGAATTCTGCAGCGCCCTGATGTAGTGTGTTTTTAACCCCATCTTTTTCCTGTTGTTGTTGTTGTTTATATTAGGTAAAGTATGACTGAACTTTTCCTACTGATTTATAAGTCTCACCCCTGCTCTTCTGCTCCCCTTACACACACTAAGTTACATTACTTCATAGACATTAGTTTTGAAAGCCTTCCTGTCAATACATTTTTGCTTACAACTGTGCCCTTTAAACCCGAGCCCTGCGTGGGGAAATAAAAACAATGTAAACAAAACGCAACAATGTATCGCAGAACATGCAAACATTCTGGAAATGTGTAAACTTCAAAGCCTCGCTCGGAGCCGCGCTGAGAGACACTGCATCCCGTCCACCCGCTTCTTCAGTGGCTTCTCCAGCGTTACTATCACACTCACACAACACACACACTGAACACACACACAGTGACGTGACTAACGCTTAGCTGCGGCTTAAACACGCTCGCGCTCTACTGTGTGCTTTAACGATACGCGGTTTGAAAGTTAGCAGTAACAAAAGTGCCAACACCAGCGCAGTTTCTTCAGTCGTTAAGTCACAGTGCAGAAGTTCTCTCGCTACCAAACAGCGCGTTTAAAGCTCGTGCGTGTGGCCTGCGCCGCGTTCACGCTCCAGCTCTACTCACCGACCGAGCTGGTGCCCGTTCCCGACCCGAGCAGGAGGTACCAGACCCACATCCTAGTCTCTGTTTCTGCCGGCCCGTGCGTCACCCAGCCGCGGCCCAAACACTTCGGGGAGATTTTTATTTTTTTGCAATAAAAAAAAGTTCCTCGGTTTCCAGCAGTTTCTTGGATATACGCGGGTTTTGCAGTTTCTTCGTTTTCCCCCCTGAAGGGTAAGTTCAGTTTAGCGGACAGGAGGGGGCTCTCTGTGCCCCAGCCGCGCGAGCAGGGCCAGAGCCAGGGGGCGGGGGGACCTCGGGAGTGGGAGGAGCTTAGATAAAAAGGACTGGGTGGAGCCATCGGATTCCCGTAGAGTCAAAGAATGCAGTAAGGCTCTATTCACACAGCACGCGGCTCATTATATATATATATATATACAGTATATACTCAGCAAAAAAATAAACGTCCCTTTTTCAGGACTGTGTATTTCAACAATAATGTAAAAATCCAAATAACTTTACAGATCTTCATTGCAAAGGGTTTAAACAATGTTTTTCATGCATGTTCAATTTACCATAATCAATTAATTAACATGCACCTGTGGAATGGTCGTTAAGACCTTACAGCTTACAGAAAGTAGGCATTTAAGGTCACAGTTCTAAAAACGCAGGACACTAAAGAGACTTGTCTACCGACTGTGAAAAACACCCAAAGAAAGATGCCCAGGGTCCCTGCTCATCTGCGTGAACGTGCATTAGGCATGCTGCAGGGAGGCATGAGGACTGCTCATGTGGCTAGGGCAATAAATTGCCATGTCCGCACTGTGAGACGCCTAAGACAGCGCTACAGGGAGACGGGAAGGACAGCTGATCATCCTCGCAGTGGAAGACCACGTGTAACAACACCTGCACAGGATCGGTACATCCGAATATCACACCTGCGTGACAGGTACAGGATGGCCACAACAACTGCCCGAGTCACACCAGGAACACACAATCCCTCCATCAGTGCTCAGACTGTCCGCAATAGGCAGTCCATGAGGAGGAGATGCACTGCAGTACTTCAAGCAGCTGGTGGCCACACCAGATACTGACTGGTACTTTTGATTCTGAGCCTCCCTTCATTCAGGGACACATTGTGAAACATTTTTAGTTTATGTCTTATGGTGTTGACTCTTTTAGTGTTCATACAAATATTTACACATTAAGTTTACTGAAAGTAAAAACAGTTAAAAGTCAGAGGACGTTTCTTTTCTTGCTGAGTATATATAGATTTTTTTTACACACACCACCACCAGTCAAAGGTTTTGCCACTAACTCCATGGTCTTCCTGATTTTATTTTTTTCTACATTGTAAAACAAATCTGAAGGCATCTAAAATATTCAATAATCTTCTTTGAGCAGATTATATTGTGATGTGTCTGCTACTTACTGTATCCTCTGTAAAGACATTGTCTCATCTCACTCATTGTCTATACCACTTTATCCTGTGTAAACGGTCATGGAAGGCCTGGAGTCTGATCCCAGGATAGTTCGGCCATGAGGTGGGGTACACCCTGAACAAGGTGCCAATCCATCACAGGGCACACACACACACACACACACACATATTAACACACATATATTTCATGGGAGGGAAAACAGGAGAACCCGAAGGAAACCCACCAAGCACGGGGTGAACATGCATAAACTCCATCCACAAAGACCTAAGGCAGGAATCGAACTCGAACCCTGGGGGCAAAAGGCGACGTTGCTAACTTAAGCCAGCATAAAGCTAAAGCCTTTATAATCGGAGGTGATGTTAATTATTGATTTTTTAAGCAGGTTAAGCTAAATGAACTTCTTTGCAGCAAAAAAGATGAGAGCCAGTTTTATCGTGGTGCTTGATAACACATGTTTTAAGATTTAAAAATAACTATGTATGTGTGAACTGGGCCTCAGTGGAACAGTCAAATCAGAATTCATGTGAGTTCTACATCTGAAGAAATGAATGAGTATGAGAACCTGGCTGCAGTGATCAGGCTTAAAGTTTAAAAGCAACATTCAAATAAATTTAGGACACAAAGCAAAGAAGTGTCCAATTGTTTTTACAGTGAGCTTAAATACATCACGTGAGCACATACCATACCATACCATACCACTTTATTTCTAAAGCACTTTAAAACAACAACAAAGTTGACCAAAGTGCTGTACAAAAGACAACAATCAGGACATATACAGTAGGGTATCTTATAATAAAAAAGTTAATGCAGGTTAGATGGAGAGTGTGATTTGTTTAGACTAATGTCAGATACCGGTCACATTGAAAACATACAGGACCATGAACAGCCTAAAAAAATCAGATTTGGTAAGTAAATTAGATGCAGGCCTCTTTTGCTTGCATTGTAAACATAGCAATAGAGCATGAAATATACACATACAGAGACATGCAAAAAGTAAATAGACACCAAATTATTTGCTGTAACAAGTTTATTTGTACCTTTAAAATACTAAATATTTTTTGTGCATGTATGGTTTTATTAATAAGATCATTTACTGCTGTTCCTGGGCTAATTTGCAATCTTTTTCCACTCTTATGAAGCTTTTAAATGAGAGTTGTTCTCAAGAGATCTTTGAACAGCATGAAGATTTCTTTCAGAAGGCCCAGGGACTCTGTTGTTGCTTTCTTCTTATTTAAATTGAATTTTAATTGTGTTAACAGGAGAAAGGGGTATTTCAAGATTAATAACTAATTGCCTCTGGGATTGTACCTCACAATTGACCCACAATACGGTCTTTTTGAAAACTAGAAATTTCTTTGCTCTCTTAGACATGCTTAAAAATGGGTATTTTCCTATTTAAAGAAGGAAACAAATAGAATACAAAATTTGGTGGATATATGTTTGATAATAAAACTATTTTGGGCTGTCTATTTACTTCTTGCATATCTGTGTAAATAATACTGTATGTACACATGTGGCACAATATATGTTCATTTTGTAATAGTTACAGGCAAATATAAAATAATATAATATAAAAAAAGCTATTAAATGTTGGAAAACAAGTATTATACCATCACACCTAATTACGAGCTGTTAGAAAATAAACTATTATTATATGGTACTATAAGATGTAGCACGCCATTGTAATTCCTGAGCTAATGGTTTATTAATGTTTCATCTTAAGGAACCGCTCTTTCCGGTTAAGGGTCAATCCAAATGCCAGGAACACTGGGCGCTGTGGGAATACACGCTGGACAATATGTACAGTCACACCTAGAGGCAAATTGAAATGAGCTAATTTACACACCTGCATGTTTTACTATTAAGGTGGGAGACAAGTGGAGAACCCAAAGGAAACCCACATGAGGTACATACAGTGGGAAACTCCACACAGACAAGATTGATCTGCGGGCCATGGAACTGTAAGGTGGCGATGCTGCACACTGTACCACCATTCTTTATTCATTTCTAATTCAGCTTAAATCTGCATAATTTATACTGTACAACCTTAGTTTGTACTGCATATGTAAAAAGTAAAACTATTTACATATACATTACAGGTCAAATGTAGTTGATGCAACCCATTTTATTTTCAAACTGATATAAAGTAATATCCAGGCTCATATTAACACTGAGATTTCAATGCCGACATACTGCCATACCAAGATGACATGTATTGACAATGTACATGCAAAAATGGAAAACATATTTTTCTTTTTTTTTGCACGATGAACAACAATTGCTTTTGTGATATTGCTGCAATATTACAGTATTTTGCCACATTTTGCTTCCAGACATTTTCATTTTGCCACTGTCACAGAATAGGCTTCTTACATTCATTTGATTTTGTTGTCTGTAATTGTGTTTTCCAGCTTGGCTGTGTGAAAAGAGTAACACAGTAATGTGTGCAAGAAAACATTTCAGTGCTACGCGATTTTAGTTTTTCAATTAGTTACGAATATTAAAGTTACTGGTCGTGTAGGTTGTGAGTTCTGGATTCTATCCCAGGGAACTTTAAGCACAAGTCCCCTGGATTGGGTGGTAAACCCATCAAAGGGCAAGCGTGCACATTCACACACAAAAAAACATCCAACCATACACTATGGACAAATTTGGAAGCGGCCTACACTGCATTTCTTTGGACTGGTAAAAGCATGAGGAAAACTTGCAAACTCCATGCATACAGACCCAAGACAGGAATCAAGCTCAGGTCCTAGAGATGCGAGGTCACAGTGGCGTAGGCCACTACGTCACTGTGCCACTATTTAATAAATATTATATTAGGGGTAATTTTCTAAATTGTATATGAACTGTATGTACTGTATCATACTAGATATCATGTGATGTAAGCGGACATTAAATTGGTCATACTGTACAGTAGTTGTGAGGGATTCAGAGCCTATCCTAGGAAAACTAGTCTGGGTATGTAATTAGCATAAGCCATGGATGGGATGCCAGTTTATTTAAGAGCCCCATGCACACACATTCACACCCTCACATTTACTTTCTAAATCAACTACTTAACAGCTTTTTCTTAATAAGTCGGTTTGGTAGAGCAGGGAAACCACAAACATATGCAGCAAACTGGTTCTCCAGGAGTAAGGTTGAGAACAATTGATTTACCACTAAGGAGCAATTTAGGGTCATCAATCCTTTTACTGGCAACATTTTGAGAGATGGGAGGAAACCGGGTTATCCAGAGAAAATTCACGTACTGAAGACATGACTGATCTAATCTGATAAATGTCAAATGAATCATAATATGATGTGGTTTGTGATTTGTAATTTGTGCACAACCATAATACAATACAATGTGCAAATGATTCCAAATAATGCAGATGCTAATGTGACTACTTTAGCATTAATCAAAATTAAACAAATTCTTCTCATGTTGGATATAAAAGTAATTCATCCTCAGAGAATGTTTTATTTCACTGTTATCTCTAAAAACAGCCGTGAAATGCCAGGCAGCTTCAAATCACATGAAAGCCTTTTCCTGATAAAGCAAAATACCTGAAGCCATATGATCTGCTAGAGCCACAGACACCTGACACCTTAAATCTTATCTTTTCATGAGCCCGCTACCTTTTCCACCTGCAAATAGAATCGGTTTAGACTTTTCACAATTTGGAAGAACTCTTTAAAGTATATTGAAAGGATGATGGAGTCCTGAATACAAGCAATTAACAACAAATAAGTTACACAACCATTTCAGTGGTTTATTTTGGAATCTTTAGATGTCTGAGTTTGAACGCAAGCAAGGATAAGAACGACATTCAGAGAGCCTTATTCACGGCTTCGCACGGCCGCACGTCCTTCATTGCAAAGAAAAAGAAATCTGCACAAGTTAATTTCTCTGACACAGAGATGATCTTGGTATTATTTATGCAAATAAAACAGCATCTAAATGCGTCCTCAGTAATAGGTGTATGTACAGTTTCAAAGTAATAAAGTAGAAAGTATCGACGCTGGAATGTACTAAAAATACAAAAATAAAGCATGAAAGTACAAGAACGATCCACACAGATAAAAAAAAAACTGCTTCAAATTACACACAGATTTTTTACAAACATATGATTAGAAAAAATTGAGATGCTGTAGTGTTTGAAACCTAGTGAGTGTAAATTAGAGATTTTCTTTTGAAATGCAATCAAATGTATTCAGTTCAATTCAGAACAAGACACAAATACTGTATCTGTAAGCACAGACTTACATTTTTTTTTTTTTTACAACTGCTTACACACTAAAATTAATTTACACACAAGGAGCAAAACATCAGCCCAGATTGTCCCGACTATACACATTTCATCAGCCTCACACTACTGGCAAACCGATATATACAAATGCAAACTTTCTGCAAAGCAAACACACACACACACACACACACACACAATTCCCAACACACATCTCTACATTAGACACCCAATTTAATTCAATTCAATTTTATTTATATAGCACTTTTAAAAAGGGTCAGTATCACAAGGTAGCATTGCAGAGTCAAAAAAAAATTAGAGAAATGTGTAAAATCAAAATGATAAGGTTGTCCATGATAAGCAAGCCGAGGCTGAAAACTCCCTGTAATGGAAAAAGGAAGAAACTTTGAGAGAAACCAGAACTGGAAACACATCCTTATTTGGATGATACCAAATTAAAACTGAAAGCTTCTGTGTGCTAGTGGCTCAACACTTCCATTTAAACACCAAAACTCAAGAAGCAATCGCCAGAACTCCATTTGCACATGAAACCAATTAGATCATACAGAAATCAGAGCTTGACCATCATAAATAGAAGTCAAGTTTGCTAATTGGTCTGCGCAACAATGGCGGACAATTATGGATTAAGGGTTAGTGAAAGAGGCTTTTAAAAGAGGGCCGGAGTAGCTAAGTGGTTAAGGGCGCTTTCACATTAGGCACGATATGCCCATGAACCTGGTGGCTCAGTGGTAGGTGTTTCTCCTGCCATGCAAAAGGCCCCTGTTCGATTCCCAGTTAGTGCCCAAACCTCAGCCACTGGATGCAGTGCCAGTCCCATGGGTCCCAGGGTTGCTTCAGAAAGGGCATCTGGCGTAAAACCTGGGCCAAGCTTGGGTGCGGATGGATAGTCCACTGTGGCGACCCCTTGTCGGAGCAGCCTAAAAACTAACAATATTTGTGCCCATAAACAATTGCTCCCCCATCCCCACTGGCCAGAATTTACATTATTATTTTTCACTGTACTTGGGTACACTTGCGTATTTTCACTCTATACAGGTGGCATTAAACACAAGGAGAAGATGAGAACATGGAATTCAACCTTCACGCCTTGTCTAATGTTATTACTATTTTGGAATAAATGTCAAGAGTAACGCTCTCTAGTGCCTTCCTACTTTACCAGCTATGGCTGGGTAAGTCAGACTATGAGATTGGCGGGTGCTACACCCACACATGCATTGCCTCCAAGAAGTCCAGATCTCACTTCATGTGATTTTTTCTGTGGGGCTACGCAAAGGAACACAACGCCTTGCACACTGGAAGACTTGGGTGGTTCTTGCCAATATCTCAAACAACTTTCTTCAGAACTTCTGTACATTCTGTACATTCCATCTCTGGCCATTTGAAGAAAACTGGTTGACTCCACTGGTGCCTACGTAGAAGTTTAAAGATTTTCTTAAAATTTTCTATGTAAAAATAATTAAAGTACAATTAGTTCCAATAAGTTTGCCTTCAAAATATAGACTTTATAAACATTTTTTATGCCAAGATACTTTTCACCCACTCTGTACATCACTTAAGCTGTATTCCAGTTTACTGCATATCTGTGCTACACTACAGTATGGAATACTACTATTATTCTAATGGAGAACCATGGAGCTTGATGCTGCTGAAAACATGTACTATATATACTGTAGAACATTACTTCCCTGGAACATCCATGTGTTAGAAAGCCAACCATGACTTAAAGTTGTCTTATCACCTTTCCTGAATCCTGTTGTGGAGTTCTTTTTGGCCTAATGATGGAAGGTTTATAACAGTTAACCTTACTGACGTGCAACTCTCATCCAGACGATGATGAGGTCTGTGACAACATCATTGTGGAGTCATGCCAGGGCTGGTTGGATACACCACTTAAGAAGATACTTCCCCTGATGTATAGTCAGAGAAGCCATCGCTTGTGGTGTTGATGAGGTGCTGAGGTCAGGTGCAAATCGGAGACAGAACTGACTGTCCTGACAGTACAGTACTGTATTTTGTTTTCCATTTGAAGAATAAAGAGGATTGTTGTTCCCTCATTGCATTTGTGCTCCTATTCACTGCATGCTACAAAGGAAAATGCAAAAGACATATAGTAATATAGTACATCTTTTCTATGCATAGCATATACCCTTAGTAGGAAAGCAGAAAGGTGTAGTTGGTAGTGGAAAGACCTATTTAGTCGGTGTGCAAAGATTGGAAGTAAAAGTAGCATTTTTAGAAGTGTCTATATAGTTTTCAGTGTAGTGCTTGCTTTTGCAAGGAATGTAATGTGTTTTGGGAATATGTTTGTGGTTCTTGTTTATAGAGTTTGACAAATTGCTCTAGTTTCAGGAACAGTGTTTTTGCAATAGTCAAAAATGACTAAAGTAACAAATTAACTGCATCTTATAACTTATAACTTTTGGCTCCGGGAAACTGAATTAGTGTCAGTGAGATACAGTAACCTTGTATAGATCATTAGTCTGCAATTATATAAGTGAATTATTCAGCAATGAGGATCAACAGAGACACAGCTCTGCATGGGAACATTATATATTGTAATCCAAACATCCCTACTGTGTAACAGAAATGCTATGCCATTAAGAGCAGTCTAATGGTATATAATGTCTTCCCCAACCTTTATGCCTATAAACAGATGGAGTCTACAACAAAGACTGACCAGCTCAGCATCTCATTAAATAATGATGACCATCTATAAACAGGAGGCCTTTAGGACTTAACTGGCCTTTTCTGCAAGTGACAAATGCATTTATTGTAAGTGCTGACCATCACGCCACCCCATTAGCTCACATTAAACCTTAATGTCAAGGCTGGTATTGACTTAATCAGTCCAGAAACTCTATTAGCGGCTGACTTTCAGTAAATGACATTGTGTGACAGGGCGAAAATAAAGAATGTGAGATGACCTACCGCTTCCTGATAGAGGAGAACAGCAATGGGAAAAACAGACGAGGAGAGAAGAATAGAATAAGAACTGGATTGAGGAAGGAACAAGTGATAAATAGAGGTTTTAGCTACAGGATTTGCCATGCTGATATAACTTCACCAGTTCAGCTCATTATGTTATCATTCTGAATTGAACAGAATAAGCCTGGGCAGAGTTTTGACATTAACAGACATGAGAAAAAGATGTTGAGTGAGAGAGAAGGAGACGAGAGCAGAAAAACGTGTCATCACTCTGATGCACATAGCCGCCTTGGCAGAATGATTGAAATTTGGCACTCTTCCCTGCACGCTCCTCTAGTGTCAAACAAGCAGTGGATCCAGTGGAGGCCATGTAAAGGACACAGCTGTTTATTCACTTGTATATCAGGACACTTCAGTGAACACTATGTACCAGCGTTGATGGGGAGTGTCTAGGATTATACCTGTTTGTCATTAATCAGCTGATGAATCATCTCATCTAATGCTCTTCTCAGTGCTACCTGGCAATAGAGCTGAATAGCCAGCCTTGCTGAGATAACAGTGAAAATTTAACAAGAATCCAATGGGAATGAGACAATAGACAGAGCGGAACGCTTATCTTTCATAGCACAGCTGCTTTCTAAAGTGACCTGGTTCTTTCTAAGTACATTTTTTTCTTTTACCCTGCTAATCTTTATCCCCAATAAAGCCTCAACCAACCCTTATCTTACAATGAATTACATCTTTTATAATCATCCTCTTTCAACTTTTTTTTCAATGCCTAATTGTCAAAATGCATAATTGATTTGTTTTTTCTTTCATAAGTGGTGAATTAGCAGATATGAAAAAAAACACAGATGGAGTGGGTGTGAGATTGATATTCAAGGACAAAAAGAAGGAAGGTATCATCTGCCATCCCAGCATGCACCAGCCTCCTTTTATGGGCAGCAGCCTAGCTGGCAGTCTCATAGGCCCTTCAGGCTGTTGTACTGCCATGTTTTTTTCTGTCAGCTCTCCTCCTGAATAGGTGTTCTGTATTCAGCGAGGCACGCTGGTCTCTGCTGCGTAAAGCTACACAAGGTCATGAAGCTAGTAACCTTTAACAAGACATCCCATTATAGAGCACTCACTGAAATACTTCAAAATTTGAAGACTTTTTCCAAGAGTCTTTGTTTGTAAATACAAATACAATAATACAAAAATCATTAAAATTAATTAACATGTGAAAAAATCACAACTCACAACAGTTAGAGATGAATGCTAATGCTAGTGGCGGCGTCGATCATAGCTTACTGTGTAATCCCGGATATTGTGTGAAAAGGAAGGTCTTGAGACTTTTGCACAAGAATAGACACTTCTCACCATTCAGATTAGAAGAGAAGACAGAGATAACATTGAAAAATGTTCCTTAGGTGCAAATTAAATATCAAAATAACCTGCTGATTTTTATTTTTGACTTTCTTTTCAAAGCATACATGATAAATATCCCTTCCTATACATTTATCCATTTTGCATACTGCTCATCCTGTAGAAATGCAATAAGTCCTGGAGCATATCCCTGGGAACTCGATGGGCAAGGCAGGGGACACACTTGATGGCAGGGCACAAAAACACACACACAATCACACACCCAAAAATTGACAGAGATGCCAGTGCATGTTTTTCTATTGAAACTAAGGAAGTGCACAAACCCACCAAGCCTATGGATGACAACCAAACTCCATGCACAACAGAGTTAGATTGAACCCCTAACCCTGGAGGTTTAAGGTTGCAGTTACTGTAAGAAATCTAAGAATCCACCATGTTGCCTTATCCTCATTCCCGCCAATTTCTAAATCTTTAATTTAAAGAAAGAGCATTTGTGGCAGCATGATTAACACTGTAGTCTCGCACTATCACGGTCAAGGGTTAGATTCCTGCCTTGGGTCTGTTTGCATACAATTGATTGGGACCCTGTCTAGGGTGTACCTGCCCCATGGCTGAACTCTCCAGCCCTACTGCAACCATGTACAGGATCAGAAGAGATTGAATGAATGGAAAAAAGCATATTAATCTTTACTTTAGACTAATCAGGGTTATGATGAATTTGGAGCCAATCCCAGAAACCCTGGGCATGAGGTAAGAATAGACTCTAGACTCTATATGTGACACTAGCCTATCTTAGGACATTATACTGTACACAAACACCGGTTTACACCTAGGGGCAATTCACATAGAAGCATGTTTTTTTTGGGAAAACAGACATTACCACAAGCTCGGGATTGAAACACAGATCCTGTACACCCACACTACCTGCTCTGTAATCATGTTGCCATAAACACAATGAGACTCAAAATATATGGATGAATATATTAAACATGCCACCAAACGGACAGCTAAGAAATATGATTTAGGATGGTTAAGACTGATATCTAATTAAAACAAAAAAAAAAGAAGTTTTTTCTAGCTCACCGATATAAACATGATTATATTTAATTTGCAGGTATAGCCATGTCTTCAGATGTGTGCTACCTGCATTATAATCATAATAATGTGTCATCTAGAGAAGGGCGGCTTCCATTTTTAGTCTGGTTGTTCTAGAGGTTTCTCTGGGCATTTTTGTTCTCGGCACTGTCTCCTCTGGCTTGCTCGTTTGATTTCTGCAGGTGCTTTCTGACCAAGTTTATTCTCAAAAGTGATATATGTAACAAGTAAAACTTAATTAAATATAAAGATTCGTGCTTAAAAGCCCTGCGTCTCATTTGTGCAAAACAGGCAGACCTTGCATTTAAGAGTCTTGGGTAGGAGTTGTTAAAAATTTAAGAGGACATGGGGAGGGGGTAAATGAAAAAAAAAAATACAGATAGAAATTCATAGGCAGTTAACTAGGAGGAGGATGGAGCTTCAGGCGTTGGTCCTTCTCCCAGACTTCAGTGAGTTCATAACTCTCATTTAATCAAGAAAGCTGAAATCATGATCATAATTAAAATTTGATTATCTTTCTAGCCCTGAGATACACAATGAAAAGCTGGTGTAAAAGATAATTACTCTACACTGTCACTTAAAAAAATTAAAAACATTTGAATCATATTTATATATGCAAATTTTATTTTTATTTTTTATCATATTTATAAATGCTAACTCTCTCTAACCACACTGAAGTGCAACCGCTGCTGCTGTTCTCCTTATGGGATAATATCTCTTAAAGTTTGGAACTAGTGTGACATTTCAAACCCATCAGCAAACAAGCTGTGCAGGATTTGGGGTTGGAACTCTGAAGGAAGCATAGTTCTTTGTGCTGGATGGCAGGAAGTAGGGATTGAAAGGAGTCAGGGTTGAACAATGGATATTTCCAATGTGATTGACGGGCCCAAAACCATTCTTGTCAAATACAGCACAAGACTGACCTCCAATCGGCACCGTCTCTGTGCTCAGTAGGATGTGAAATAATGAGAGCCGTGCCTGGTGGGATTACGTTGAATTTGGGAATGAACCATGAGAAGGGTGGAGGGGAGGGCAGGAAGGGCAGGAGTAAATGAGCGATGGATAAAGACCTCATTTGGAGTAAAGGTCTTTGATCACACTGGGAGGAATTGCCAGCTTGTTACTCTGCAAAACGTGGGCCCCTAGTGCCGCAAGGGACCCTGGGAAGCCACGGTGGGTGGCTTATTGTACAATGCACAGAAATACATGCTACACACCCCTCAGGCAAGTACTTATGCCTGGGTAATAACTGAGTTTGATGGCAGATAATAATGCACGGCACTTTAAAGGAGCTCATACTGGTTAAACAGCATGACAAGTCATTACCAAAAGGGGTGTTCAAATCAGCATCAATCCTAAATATAAACTGGTTGAGCAACAGACACGTCAGGGTGTCAGCAACGGGGCACGGAAAATAATCGTACTCAGTCTATATGGTTCTCAAGCCATCAGAGGCTTTTGCTTCTACAGTAGGATCAGTTTAATCAAATCCCAATTTGTGATGTTAGTGAGTATGAAAGACAGTACAAAAGCTTTTACCTCTAGTGCATTTTGGGAGGAGGGTCTGTAGGACTGTAAGGTCTGTAGAGGCTTTTCCTGTCAGATTAGAAATGTGAGAATGCTTTGATCAGCCTTAATCCAGGAAACAGGAGGTACTTTCGAGGAACAGAGAGAGAGAGAGAGAGAATATCCAAAGCTTAACTTTTCAATAACAAAGGCTTGTGGGGTTGGTACACCCTTCACACGGGAAAATTAAACTTTATTTTGTCCTGCGCTAATTGAATCGAGAAATTTTAATTAAATGCAGAAATGGGGGTGTGCGACCTTGAGAAAATGGCTCGAGCAACCTTTCATCACTGTCCCAATTAGCAGAAAATACTGCTATTTTAATCACACATATTTCATTGGAACGGCCTTTATAGTGCATGCCACATTATTCTGTAGAGTTCTCTTAGCCGTGATTGATTTACACCGTGCTTGCCCCAGAGGTATCAATCTCATCAGATGTCTGTGAGGGGGGAAAAACAAACCCCAGGGACATGAGGGAATCAAGGACTCGGTCACTCGTGACAAGGATTGAAGCTGCAATAAAGGAGATGTTCAGCAGATTCTAGCAGCAACCGCAGCAAACACAATGGACAAACAAAAGTCGTATATCTCGAGGAACAGCCTCCCACACTTCTTAAGGTTTAATCAGTAATGTTTGAGAAGTGCGAACAGAGAAAAGAAAGCAAAGAAGTTTTTACCAAGGTTTGGGAATGGCCATAAACATGAGTCGAGGCAGCCAAAAGTACTGTGCTGCCCACTGAGGAAAATATCTATTATTGAAAGTAAGGAATTAAATGGCTGATTGTTATTGTTAGTCTTTCAGATGCTTCCGTCGAGGGGGTCGCCCCATCCGTCCATCCAATCTGTACAACTTTGCACAATTTTTACGCCGGATGCCCTTCCTGACGCAACCCCCCACATACTGTGTACATATATTGCTTGGTCAAAAAATGTAATTCTTCTGCATCAAGTTTATGCAGAGCTTATAAAAGTGGCCTACAGTGTTGTGAGCATGTGTGCTGGTGTGTTTGTGTCACTCTGCAATTACACTACCGAACCCCTAGTTGGCAGTGACGCTTCTTTGCCACTGCTCGGAGTCTCCTCATCACTGTCTGGTGAATGTTTTTTTGCTGTGCAACAAATAATAGTGACGGAACCTGAGTGGATCTTGTTGGAGTTAATAGATAGAAGTAATAGATGTTTAACAACAGTGAATTTTACTGAATTACTGCAACGTAAAAAAAAGAGTGAAGATGTCAGAGGAGATGGTCAGTGCGATGCTCAACTTAATTGAAAAATAGAAATGTAGAAGAAAAAGCCGAAAATGTGATGCCAGGAGGTGGACCAATCAGAGATGTTGTTGTCTGGTTCACTGTGACATGCAGTTACCTTTCAGGCTACACACTAGTCTCAATGCTATTGATGCAGAAGCATACTGTACATCTGGCGTTAAATCATTGATTATGGAACCAGACCCTCCCAATCCCAGATCAGCCAGACAACACTACCTCCAGAGGCTTGTACAGTAGGCTATTACTAGCTATTAAACATAGCTATAGTGTCTACAGTCTTTTTTAATGATGCAACTTCACCAATGCATATACTGTACATTTGTGACTTTTTAAACCACATTGTTTTTTACATAGTTGACGTTTCAGCAATATCCTTCCAGGTTCTAACGAAGGCCGTTTGACGGTTCTTAACCCAATTCCATTCCCATAAGTCTCCTTATACTAGTATACTTTAATTTGTCCCATCATTATCCACCTCTATTAAAGAGATACTATAGTTAGAAAAAATAGGCATCTGTCAGGTTTCTACTGAGGTCCAACACCCGTGTCATGCATGTGTTCAAAAAGTTAGAAACAATTACAAAATGGCTTAAACCTAAAAAACCTTTCTCTGGTATAAAATTAGAAATCCTCCTGCTTGGAAACAGCAGAGGCACTAATGAGCAAGAAGAAGTCAAGGGTTTTGTGTGTTTGTTTGCAGCTGTGAAATAACTAATAAAATGTTATATAATGTTTGTCTTTACACTCCACTTTATTAGGAATGGCTGTACACTGGCATATTCATGCAGTTATTTAATCAGCAACACAATGCAAATAATCATACAGATCCAGGACATGAGCTTTAGGTAATGTTTACAGCCACCATCAAAATAAGGGGAGAAAATGATCAAATAGGTGTTTTTTTTTTTCTTTTTTTGAGATTTATACGCGAATGTGCACCAATTCATAGTGTGTGATTGAGAAATGTCTGGTTAAGAAAGAGGCTGGGCAATAAAAATCAACAAGAAGAAATATTTTTTCTTTTCTACTTTCAGCTAAGTCCATTATCACCAAACAACTAATAAAAAACTAATAAGACATCAGACCCTCCTTCAAACTTTAGAAACAGAAATGTAATAAATAATAAAATACAGTAGGATTAAAAAAAAAGACTATACTGTATAAGGTAACATGAACAGTTCACAAAAAATAAAGCAAAATTGAGCATATCAGATAAAAGAAAATGAAATCTACTTTCATGAAATTAAAATCAATGCCATACGAAAAAGTCTAATAAGAATGAAGAAAAGCAACATTTAGGGATTCACGGCCAATACGGTAGTTTAGACCCTCTAAAACACCTTCGTTTCAGCAAATTACTCTTTAAAAAATTTACATACAAGAATTAATAATCAACAGATAATGTAGTGTCAGTGTGTTCTCTGGATCATATTATTTGTCCAGGAAATAAACGACAACAATGTTTATTCTCAAGTTAGTTTTACTTGAATCAACTATCAAGGACTTTCAAATTATTTAAACAGGCACTGAAAGAAAATGTTATTTAACAATGTGAATAAAAAAAGCTTACAATTTTCCTAGTACAGCTTTATTTAAAAAAAAAAAAATACGTAGTAAAATTTCATGTGCATGGGTAGTGAAGGCCAAACCTTTTCCCTGTAAATATCACAGTAGTTTCGCTCTTTACAAAAATGCTGTGTTGAGAGAATGATGTAGCCATAGTCATATCCATATAATCTAGAATTGGTAAAAGGTTTTAAAAGTACTGTAAATGAGGCGGAGGAAAAATACTGTTTTTTTTTTATTTTTTTACAAGAATAACATACAGTATATGATTATTATGACAATTGAAACATGCACCACATAGACTTACTAACAGCTCTTAGTACTGTATGTGTAGTAACAGCTTCAGGGTAATGAATTTTTGCTGGAAAATACAGACAAATGAAGTGACACAAACACAGAAACATAGCGTACTGCACCATCATGTTAGTAATCTTTACACGCACTGTGTTAACAATTAAATTGTTCGAAGAAGGGCAGCTCAGTGGTTAAAGGGGTGTGCTACAGACCAGAAGGTCACAGGTTCAAACCCCAGCACCATCGAGATACCACTCTTGGGACCTTAAGCAAGGGTGTTAACCCTCAGCTGTTTAGATGTATAATAAGATAAAGTTAAGCCACTCTGGATAAGTATGTCTGCCAAATAATGTAAATCAGTGACCTAGAACTCACAATTCAGTCTGATTGGTCAGCAGGTGTTGATTTTGTATAACAGCAGCTCCGACTGCAGTGCAGCCTGTAATTTAAATCACTGCATACTGCATATTAATGCACTCATTTCAATATGCAGATATCTTTTATAGAAACAGCTCGTACTGTATATGGCCTTGTATGGCATGTTTATACTAATTTGACACTAATCATACAAAATGCTTTTAAAAATCTTGTTATTTTGCAAGCATATGTCACTCAATATTTCCATGGGATTAAAGGGATTCTGTATGTATATGTAAAATAAAAACTTTCTAGTGAAAAAGCAATGGAGAAGATAATTTCAAAAGCATCACAATGAACCCTAAGCTTTTTATTTATTCATTTATTTAAATTTTATACCCCCCCCCAAAAAAAAAACCCGCAACAAATATTAATAGATACAGTTTGTATTTTCTGCATGCCAATAGATTGCAATGTTGGTTTTTTTTTTGGATTAATAGACCAACTATTAAATACAGGGGAGTTGTTATAATTTTAACTTTAACTATTAACTTTTCTTAAGAACATTTCTATTAAAAAGAATGACTTTTAAATGAAAATTAATACAGGATGTGTTTGGACCCGTGAAATAGTAATAATGACAAGGAGTTAGTGATTCTTAATGTAAACCCTCCTGTATTTATTGTACTTAATATTTTTAGAACTAAAGGATAGGATAAAGCGGTATAGAAGATGAGACAGTGCATGTATTTTCAAATGTTTGTATAAGGAAATGGGATTTCGGTCCTGCTGACTAAGAATTTTTAAAGATTTTAAAGTGTGTGTTTTGGGATTAGCAGGATTTGTACTGTGTTTACGTATATACAAACACTTTGCTTGGTATACAGTTTTGATATAGCTTTATTTTTTATGTTTTATTGAAATAGGGTTGTGTTATCATATACTGGCGTTGAGATAATTGGAACCCTGTGTGCCATGCATTAAAACGCGCCTGCGGCAGAGCACAAAACTGTGCCCATGCCTATCGCTAGCATCTGTTCTCCCTGTGGCTGTGTGTAATCTGAGAAAGCACAGCATACACTCATGGGGAACAAGAAGAAAACTTTATAATGTGCTTACTGTACTGACTCTGTGCAAATAGGTGTGTACAGTATGTGCGCCAGTGTGTATGAAGTGCTGATTGTGTTTGACTGAATGTTGTTCAGTCATTACTTTGGACCCAGAGTATACAAGACAAAATGGGTTGTAGGTGTCTTACAATCAGCCGCTCCACTCAAGGGAAATCTGGCCCGCAGTTCAAGCATCAGAGTAAATTACGGAGACCAGCATCCATTAACTGAATGAAAGAGTTTTATTCTCTCACTGTCTAAAGCACTGGGACTATATTATTAGATGGCCTGTCTGACTCACATATTTCTTAACAAGTCTCCTTTTTTCTGTTGTCAATTTCATCATGCACTATTCTCTGTAGATCAGCACCACTCATTTGATAAAATCACCAAGATTACACGAGCCTCTATGCCTATAGTTTAATTCCACCAGGATTACTTTACTCTGATTTGCTCCTCTCAAATTCTAATATCTCCCTGTACTCATGCAAAACATGTCCCGAGTTCCATCAGTTCTCTCTCTCTCTCTCTCTCTCTCTCTCTCTCTCGTGTACACACATACACGCCATATTATCCTTGTGAGAACCTTCCACTGACAAAATTATCACACAATTAGTGCATGAACTAGTATTGCTTAAGGCTATACCAAACCCAACCCTAATTGTACCATCAACATTTAGAAAAAAATACCTCTTTTGGATTTTTTTCCGTAAGTAAGAATATTACCTTTTACCGGCCCATGTGGAAACCGGGCAAATGTCCTCATAAGGTCAGATTTATTTGCATTTTGTTTCTAGTTAATGCTAGATTGTGTTTAAAAAATGTTTTCCAGCCACATGTCCCAATAAGGTTTGAAATGATTGATTTCTATCCTTATCCTTATGTAATTCCCAGAATTTCAAAATCTACAAAAGGGGGTAGGGCTTTTTCATATTTAGCTCCAAAGCTTTGGAATAGCCTTCCAGACAGTGTTCGGGGCTCAGACACAGTTTCCCAGTTTAAAAGTAGACTCAAGACGCATCTATTTAATCTGGCATACGCGTAACTCATCCCATAACTTCATACTTCAGTACATCTATCCTGAATGGCAACTACGCTAATTCTCTCCATCTGTTCTGTACTTTTCTACCCATCCCGAGGCATCTGAAGATCGTACCAGCTTTAGTAGACAAAGGCCAACCCTGCGAGGATCCTGAGGCATCCAGAGAAGGACCAGCTCCAGCTGGATTCTGCTTTATGATGGTTGGAGCTACACATCCTGCTCCTGTGCTCCCAGTGATCCAGATCCCATCTGCCCTCTGCACCTACTGACTCATCCCTATGTTGAACTGGACTTCATGTTCATTTAAAGAATTTCTGTTATATTGTACTGTACTTTTAGCTGCATAACACACATGGTGTTATATCATCTCTATTTGTTATCACCCAGATGAGGATGGGTTCCCTGATTGAGTCTGGTTCCTCTCAAGGTTTCTTCCTATTGCCATCTCAGGGAGTTTTTCCTTGCCACTGTCGCCGTCACCCTTGGCTTGCTCATCAGAGACATTTCATTCATTTATCTAATTATTATCTAGACACATTTTTCTCACACATACACAAATTATTATTATTATTATTATTATTATTATTATTTTTATTATTGTTTTTTTTATTTTATTTCTTTTTTGTGAAGCTGCTTTGAGACAATGTATAAATTGCTATATAAATAAAATAGAATTGAATTGAATTATCGAATGTCTACTTTTCTTAAAGAGAATTAAGTTATCTGTAAAAAAATTAACAATTAAAGTATTTTGCAGTGCAGATGCCCCTAAATTTATTTATATCTTTGGCTTTATACACCTCACCAATCTACCTAGAAATGTAAATTTGTAAATTGTGAATAGGTCTCTGTATTACTCTTCCCCCTCTGCCGTTATTACTCTTATCCGTGGTGCACATTTACAAAATCTGTGGGTTCCAGCTGTTTTCACTCCTCCATTTATCAAAAACTAATAAAAGCAATTTTCAGTTGACATTTATTATTCAGGAATTATCATTCTTTAAATCTGAGACAAATCAGATTTGCATACTTGAAAAATGCTAATATGTGTATGTGTATGATCCAAGCACAATGTTAATGCTTAATCTTTGGGGCATATGCAACAGTTCAGTGAATGTTGAAGCGATTTAAACCATGCACATTTGTATTCAGGCTTTAAAAATGCTGCCTGCTTACAGAGTACTTAAAACAGAGGCGTGTCTTCATTATCTAACCTGAGTGTGGGCTAAAAACACTCTGTATTTCACACAGAGCTTAGAAGAATTTAAAATGTGCTATTATCTTTACCTTTTAAAAAATGTCTTACGAAAAACACTGATTCAAATATTGCAGTGAAACTAATAACAGGCAAGTTTATTACTCAGTTTTTTTTATATAGAGCATTCTATTTTTATAAATAAGCACCGGTATATATTATCAAAAATCACATTTTACTTTATAGACAGCAAAGAGGTGAAAAAATTGCATATAGATTCTTTAAATGCTTATTTTCCCTTGCACCGTATCCGCAGTCTAGCTCCGTAGTTCACAACCACATTTGCTGTTTATATATATATATCTATACTGTATAGACAAAAGCTATGAAATCATTTGAGGACAATATTAAGTACATAAACATGCTATTATAAAAATAAATAGTTATTTAGTATAATAAAGATCTGTCTGCACAATTCCCCACCACTTAACCTCAAGCATTCTTATAGATCAGGCAACTAGAAGATCTTATATACTGTTTAGTTTGTTTTTTTTATTTGTCACCTTAAATTTTCTTTATAGTTGTATCTAGCTTTATATGCTTTAAGTTATTAAAATCAACAACATACTATATTTCCCCATAAAAACTTTATCAGTCTGCATTATGGATGATTAAAGGGGTGTGGCCTAGCTAAAATACAAGAAAATAAAGCAAAGACACTCTAAATGGCTCGACTTGAAAATCAATAAAGCATGAGACTGGTGAACATAAGTGGGTGATTTTAGTTGCCAAATTTAAATGAGACTCTTGATAACTAACATCAGTTATTAACTTAGTATACATACATTAGTCAGCCACAGGCAGGCAAAGGAGACAAATTTATTTATATTGATTATCTAGTTACAATGGCTCCAAACGAGGGATGGGATACATTAGACATCAACTGAACAATCAGTTTTCGAAGTTGACATCTTAGAAGCAGAAAGAATGGGAAAGTCAACTTTGACAAGAGCCAGACTGTGACTGGGAGAGAACAGACCCAAAATGGCACTGTGGTGTGTTCCTGGTTTGCAGAGGTTAGTGCCCAGATAGCACTACTCTGTTGGCCCAACATCTGCAAAATTTAGCAGACCAACATTACCAACGTCTGGTAACCTTTTGTCAGTTCTCTGATGTTGGGCCAACATTGGGCAAACCATGTGCTTATCTACTGAACCAACATTCGGCACCCAAAACTCACTGATGTGTGTCACGAGGAAATGCTAGGCAACGTTCTCAAAGAAGATGCACTGTAGCACAATCTGTAATGTCAGAACAAACAGCAAATCACAGCTTGCTGCATATGGAGCTGTGTAGTTGCAGACTGATCAGTGTGGACTACTGAGAGCACAAATGTTGAGCCTATATATTAAAATATCCATTTTAATTGGGAAGAGATAGCACCAGATGCACTGTAGGAAGAAAGTGGTGTGATGCTTAGGGCAATGTTCTGGGAAACCCGGCTCTGGCATTCGTGTATAGTAGATGTTACTGTGACATGTACCACCTACCCAAAGATTATGTATAAGAAGCCTATACAATACTAGACTGGTGGTTTTAATGGTATTATTGTTGATATTTATTTCTATTAATATGCTTTTAGTTCTCATTTAAGATCTGATTATGTCTGACTTATTAATCTATGTTTTAATAAATATTATAAAATTAATTAATGTTTAATAAATACAAATATATTATATGATAACATTTGCCGGTGTTTTATTAATGAATGAATGTTTCTAATGTTTTGCTAATGTATTGCTGATAGCCAGTTTATTTATAATTTAGTCAAACTCTGAATATTTTTTAATAGACACAGGAAATTACACTACATCCGTAACTTGCTTTGGTAGAGGCTATATGTGGAATCATGGACTGTCAGCAGCACTTAGACTAATCGAGTTTGAGGAAAGTGTTATTTGTTCCCTGGTGTACCGAAGCCCTGCTTCTCTGGTATACTCAGGAAATTGTTTCACCATCTTTGAAAAGTCCTTAGATTTAGGGGAATAAGTAAGACAGATATTTTGCAGGGAAATGGTCTTTACGGATTGTCAAAATCCTCTGGCCAGGGGATTTTCTCCAGTTATAAATCAGGGATGTTCTGCAGAAAGAATATTGTATTTCTGCCAGCTTCTAGAGCATCATATTACAAATGATACTTATCGAAGTCATGTTATCATTGTTCTGTGAGTGGAAAATGCCCATAACTGCAGGACACAGAAATCCGACAGCAGTCTGATTTTGTTATGACGTGGAGAGCATTTTAATGGCAAAGTTTAGGTAAACTTGTGTTTAAATGGATATCATATTCTTCTACTTGACCACCTTAATCCGATAATGAAACATTTCTATCCTGAGGGGTGTGTTCTCTTCCAGGATGAACCCATTCCCGGGACTTACCGAATATTTTGATTAAGATAAAAATTATATAAACCAATTGCTATGGACCAGTCACCAGATCTCAATCCAACTGAACCTATATGGTGATCCTGAGGGAATTAAGGGGATATCGCTGTTGTGCAATAGTTCACATTATATCACTACACTTTTAGAAACTTGTTGAATCTCCACCATGGAGCACTGGAGCTTTTCCGACAGCCCTGTGACATAGTAGAGTTGAGTTGAATAGTTGGAGATGGATTGAGCAGATAGAAGCCACTGGTGGGCCAGAAGTGTGTTTAAAGCAGTAGGGTGTTTGCCATTACTAAAGTTGAAATTATAGTGTCAGAATTTTAATTCTTACAGTAGGTTAATTAAGGCCTCTCATTCTGCAAACTGTGCTGCAGTTGCACAGTTGCCTAAATACACAGACCAATCAGGAATCCAATGATTTTATTGCGTAGAGTTAGGGTGTACTAAAAAAAGAGTCTGTGCATACTTTTGCATGCTATATGTAGACTTTCTCTAGCCAACAGAATTGCAGCATTGGCTGTATGCTCAGAGACTGTCAGGCCTATTACAAATGCAGGTATCAGCAGTGTGCATGTACCCTGAGGCACTGATCCAGTACAAGGTGAGCTGTGAGAGGAGATAGGCTTCTGAGCAAGAGTGACCTAAAGAAAAAGGCTTGACTTCAGCATATCGTGGATTGAATGAAATGTGTATGGATATTCCTGTACTTTTTTGAAAAAACAAAACAAAACAAAAAACAACAACCACCAAGACTGCAAGAGTTTGCAAGTAGACAGATGCACATTTTCTAGAAGTTTACCTGTTTGTGACCAGACAGGATTTTCACCGTTCCATGTGATTCACAGAGCAGAGCCAAGCACTTCGGGCCAGGAAACAATGGTTCAAGACGACATCAATGTATTTTATTATATAATAAAATGTTCAATTTCACTACATTAATTTTTGATCACCATTGCAGAGTAAAAATATTCTATGTTGAGACCTACTTAAAATAAATCAGCCTTTGCTGATGGTCTACACTTCAGGCATCAAATGCTTAGTCAGCAGCAGAGATGTGCAAAGCAGGGGAGATTTATCAGGTATCTAAGTTTTAAATGCATCAAAGAAACAATTGAGCAATATTTCATGGCTCAGCCATCAGAAACATGTACAGTACAGGCAAACTCTTAGCTACACAAGAGAGCTGAAAAAGCTAGCCAGTTCTTTTGGTTTTTATACAATAAAAACAATAGCTGAAAGTAGGTTGGTATGGTCTAATAGAGAGTAACGCTAAAACGTTACCTGAAAGGTAGGGGGGCAGCTACCTGACAAAACACATTCAAAATTAGTCATCAAAGCACCTCTGCTAATATTGTGTCATCCTAAACAACTAGTTTTTTTGTTAGTCGTTTGATCCGCACAACAACTTGGCACAGATTTTTATGCCAGATTCCTGAGGCAACCCTCCCATTTATCCAGGCTTAGGACCGTCTTTTCCTAATAAATATGTCATTGTTAGGTTAAATATTTTTTATTGCTGCTATAGCCTATTGGTAATGTTTAGAGCAATATATAAAGGCCATTGGTTCTACATAGCTAACTATGGAGCTAGAAACATTTATTATTGTCATAAGCTAGGGACCTAGCTAATGAACCTAGCAAGCTAAGTTAAGCTAGCAGCTGAATAGAAAGGAAACCTTCCTTCATACACTAGAGAAAGTCTAGTTGCCATAAGTTTGGTTAGTTAACAGGAGAACAAAACAGAAAAAAAGAACTTCTTGAGGTTTTGTCAGTTTAAAAAGTGTTTTTTCAGTAGAACACTGTTTCCTAGAATCATTTTCTTGATCACTACTTTTACTCAGGTAAATTATTACGACAGGAGCAGTACCAGTTCCAACTTAGATGATTGCCCCAAACCCAAAACCTACAGTTTGATTTTTGTACCACTATTGATGTGGATAAGCACCACATTACGACTGGCAGACCACGTACAGTATGTGCCCCATTCTGACTGAATGTCTCTGCCTGCGTGCCTGCCAAGTTATTTGGGGTTTTGGTGACTATATATAAAGTGTATTTACAATATATACGTGTATATATATATATATATATATATATATATATATATATATATATATATATATATATATATATTGACACACAGTATATAGTCACCAAAACCCCAAATAATTCACTATACATTAAATTCTATGTTAAGCCTGATTTAATGTAATACTTGAACTGGCAACTACAGAAAAAAGAAAAAAAAAAGGTCCAACTGCATTGCTAATTGTTATGATCATGTACACTTGATGCTTGATTTAACATTTTTGTCCTTCTTAGAATCAAGCCTTGCCATGGCAGAGGAGCTTGTGTGGTCTACATGATCCATACAGTAACAGACATCCCTCACCACCACTATCATTTGGCAAAAAAAGCAACACTGCCTTGTGGTCACCTAAGGAGGGGCAAAGTGAGTAAACCCCAACAGAAAATCTGGAGTGGAGCCTTATAGGCGGCTAGATGTTGTTATCGACAGTCTTTTCCGGCAACTCCTGCAACCAACCTGGTGCCAGACGTATTTCTCTGCTCAAGGTCAAAAGGGGGACTCTTACAGTAGGTCACTTAGGCAACTCACTGTCTTCATGCATCCGCCCAGGCTATTCGTTATTAATGAATTCATGTAGTGCAGAGAGTTGAATAGTTATCAGAATAAATGTTTGCAATATAGTGGGTTTGGCCATACCATATAGAGGAATCTAGTGCCATTTCTCTTAAAATAATTTTTGTATGATTGTTTACGTTATGTATGATTGCACATTTACCGCTCTTGTCAGATGTGTTATCCTGAGCAACATACATTTATTTAATGTACACTGTATACTGGCTTGTTAAAAATAGTCACATTTCAGAGGGATTATTGCCCTGCATCAATCAAGAAATACAGTAAATGTGATTGAACAAAAAACCATAAATGGAGATTAATTAGACAATTGGTGAAGTTGCAGCTTAAAAAAATCAACAGTAGAAATTATAGCTATGTTTAATATTGAAAGGAAAGGTATTTCACAAACAGTGTGACAAGAACTCACACAACTACATTGTCAGGAAAAAGGCTTCAATTTGCTATGGATCATAAAGACTGGACTTTGGAGCAATATAAAAGAGGCCATGTGGTGTGATGATTCCAGATTGACCCTATTCCAGAGAGATGGGCGTGTCAGCATACAGTAAGAAGGGAAGCGCATGGCGTGATCCACTCTTAATATATAGTGCACACTATACAACTGCCCACTGTTAGACTCAAAATGTGAAATAGTCTGGGAAGATGTAGAATCATGTGGTTAGGAAAAAAAAAAACATAAATGGAGATCACTTAAATGCTTGGTGGCAAGCTGGAGAGTATCAGGATTGCACTTGGAGCAATGGAAAAAATATTATGTGGTCTGATGAGTCCAGATGACCCTATTCCAAAAAGATTTGTGTGTCAAGGTAAGAAGGGAAGCAAATGAAGCAATGATCTTGGGTTGCTTCACTTGGTCAGGTATAGGCTCAGCAAGATTATGCGTCAATAAAATGAATACAGTTGATGACCTGAACGTACTGATCGACCAGGGTATAACATCTATCGATTTTTTCCCCCTTAAGGCTCAGGCATATTCCAAGAAAGAGTGCTTCTGGGAGCATGCTGAATCTTTTTCAAACATGAACTGGCCACCACATCTAAGCGAGAGGCAGTTGGATGAAATCGTAGAGCGTGTGACATTTTTTTGGCCAGGCGGTCTATATCTGAGAAGTTGAGGGTCAAGGGTCCGGCTCAGCCTTGCTCAGAAGTGGCAGTTTCAAAGTGATTGCCTTTGAACTCAGCTTTCTGATCAGTAGGCCAAAATCTTAGCCACTGAGCTACCACACAGCAGTGTAGTGTTCTGCTATACATTACTAAACAATTTAAATGGCTGCGAATTGAACGACTCTTGTCTTAATGATGTGCTCAGGCAGGTTAAGAGATTTACTGTATAAAGACTTGATAGTGAAGTCAGATTTTGGGTGTCACTATATCTTTTAGGCAAAATATCATACTTGACTACCACTACTTATTATTATTATTATTGAAGGTTAGCTGCAGCAAGACAGAACGCATGTGTGTGAATGAGAAGGACCCAAGTTGAAAAATCAGGCTCCAGGGAGCAGCAGGGAGGTTAAGAAGGTGCAGGACTTTAAATACTTAGGGTCAACAGTCGTGAGAGAGAAGAACTATTGGCTCAGCTGTGATCACATGACGTTCAGCAGACAAAACGCATGCATACTACTCGTTCGTTTATTAAGTTAAAAAAAAAAAATAATAATTTTGCTCGTCTTGCAAAACTTTCATAGACCTAGTTATCCATAATCCAAGGTTCTTATTGGTAGAAGGAAGCTGAGGTTGGAACTGCAAGACAGGAGGTCTAGATTTAAGGTTGTAGTGAGAGAGGACATGAAGTTGACATGAAGAAGACAAAGATATATTTATAAAGATATGTTATGTTTATTATTATTGTAATTTTTGTTTATGTTAAAATCTTGACTTAGTGCTGTATTATGGTTTTTATATTTTAACAGTAGTAGTAGACAAACAGGACAGCAACCGTTTCTCTAGGCAACAACAGCATGGCACTGGGCACTATGATGATGTCATGTCTGTCCGTGGTATTGTTAGCACATTTTTCTACATCACAGGAAGCTGTAGCTGTATTTAAGACACACACACAAACACACATGCATGGACACCCATGCACAGACACACTCCTGAGAAAAAAATGAAAGGTGGTGCTTTTGAACCAGATAAACTGGATGGAATGGATAAAAATTGGTTTCACTTATTTCATAAACATATAGCAGAGCAGAAGCACCGGAATGAGTCATTCAACCCAGTCACCACTCTGAACTTTCTATTGAGGTCAGACTGTCTGGGGGCAATGGAACAGGTGGCTTTTGCTGCTATGGTGAAAATTATATGACTCCCTTTAGATATAAACTTGTAGGTTACTGCAAATCTCATCTGTTTTTTTTCTTCTCTTGCACAGGTGATGCTGAAGGTCAAAGTTAGTTGCAAAAGAAAAAAAAAGTGTACACCAGCGTAAAGCACTGACTTGGAACAGGACTGCGGTTTCCAAATCAGTAGGGATCAAGAAGGATGGCTATTGCTCAATTGATTGAATGAAGGCACTTGGCCAAATTGAAAAAACTGAGTTTTATAACATCGGACTACCTCCCCTCCCTTGTCAGCTGAATCAGTGAAATGTTTTAGTATCTGTCCAGACGAGCTAAGAAGCCATGGACTGATGTTTTCCAATTAATTTCTTAATTACAGGCTGCTCATCTCTCTTGGCAGCAAACATGAGCTACAAGCACCTGGATAAAATGTCAGAAATCACTGACTGTGTTGAAAATAACTGACTGGCAGTGAACCCTAAAAAAAAGCCCCACCTACACACAAAAGCTTGTCCTTTTTCATTTTTAAACATTGCTCAGATGATGATGCATTTAGACAAAGCACTGCGCTGGATCGAAAGTGTACTGCATAAGAACAGGAAAGTAAAATTTATTTTTTACATCTAGTTTCCACAATAAAGATTGACTCTAAGCAGCTTTACAGACTTTAATGCCATAACCCCTGGTGTGCAAGCTGAGAGCAATGAAAAAACACCCTAAGATAGAGTTAAGTGAAAAAAATACCTAAAAAAGAACAGAGACACAGCAGGGGGAGCCCATCCTCCTCTGGACAGCACCATAAACTGAGCTATTTTGAAATCAGATATTCTGGGTATTCTAGTTTAGAAGGAATATTTAATGCTTAGCAATTGGGAAATGACTGTTCTGGTTATTACTAAAATCTATAACGATAAATCTTCATAAAGTCTGTACGTGAGCTTGTGGATGCTGAAGTAAGTGAAGTAATAGAAGAGTGTGCCAACCGGGATGGCAGAAATAGACGCGTCTGGTCGCTAGAATGGAAAGGGTAGGATTTTTTTAACTTAAAAATGGCACAGGAAGGAGAATGTTAGTTTTTCAGGGGTATGAACTTAAGGCCACTAGGATAACAAGGAAAAGGGTCTTTTAAACCTCAGAATGGCAGAGGTACAGTAGGAGCATATGGTCTCTGGCATGGTGAAGGTAGGAGCTTGTGATCAATAAGATGGCAGGAGAAGTAAATTGTGGTTTCATCCAATGGCAGGGAAGAAACTTGTGTCTCTAGGGATGGCAGGCATTGGACCTTCTGGACATTGGAATGGAAGAGGTAGGGTGCTTAAATGCCTCAGGAAGATTAGCCTGTGTGAAGATTAGGACCCTAGAAGCTTAGTGAGAAAGAAGTAGGAGCTTCAGGCCCTCAGGGTGGCAGGAATATGCAGTACTTTTCTACCGCTATGAATATCCTTATTATGCTCCTTCCTGATTTCTGGCAAAGCTAAAAGATAAGACAAGTAGCTGTGGGCATTACTAGACCTCTTGTACTGTATTAGGGCACATATTTATCCAGGATTTATCTGCTGAACCCAAGTAAAATTTAAAATTTAACTTTTACCAAGCTTTAGCTTTTACCTTAGCAGTGATTTAATTTAGACACATGGATAATTGTCCATTTTAGCTATTACTGAAATCTATAATGATAAATCTTTCAATACGTGAGCTTATGGATGCTGAGATGGAAGTACAGTAATAGAAGTATGTGTGTCAACTGGGATGGCAGAAATAGATGCGCCTGGCCGCTAGGATGGAAAGGGTAGGATTTCTTTAACTTAAGAATGGCATAGGAACGAGCATGTGGTGTCTAACTTTGCAGAACTAGAAGTTTGTGTACCTTTGGATGGGACGGGATAGATGGCATTGTGCCCGTTTGGCAGAGTACATGTTGTAGCCAGAGAAGGACAGTGTTTATATCAGCGCCCAAAACAAGAATCACGATTTAATAAGATAATAAATAATACATAATGCATATGCCCCAGTAGAGCTTTGTGTGACCAAGCACGGAGAGAACATGCAAATTCCATACATACAGACTTAAAAGGGGGATTCAAACCATTGACCCTGGAGGTGCAAGGCCACAGTGATGACCACTACACCACTGTACCGCCATAAACAAAGCTATAAAATTTACATTTTAGTACTCCTTAAATATAAGTAAGTGCTGTACATTCACCATCAGGTAAATGTAAATAAAGCTTATTTACTGAAAAGGCACAACATCAATAAACTACAGTAATCATTTACCTTAATGCAAGAGCACACACTGCATATGTGAGGTGAATTTAAATAGGCTTATTAAAGACATATCAGACAAACATATCCATGTAGAAAGGTCTGATCACAAACACCCACACACACACACACACACACACATACACACAGTGCTGTAAAAAAGTATTTGCCCTGTTTCCGTCAAGTCACATGGACAAGCTTTTCTGGTGCCAGAAGAGACTCAATCAAACACAAGGTCTCTAGGTTTGGTCTCTAACTCTAAAGCAAATGCCTGTGCCATCGACATCTGTTACAACAAAGAACATAAAACATTGTAAAATGTCCTGGTGAGATCCTGAAGAACAAAGGAGTGGAAATTAAACAGGTGTTCATCCAGAGACCAACCAGGAGGTGTTGGCTGGAGAGGAAGAGAGAGAGACCCTTACGGAAAGAAAATAGATTTCTCCATATATTAACTGTCAATATATTGAATGATTAGTGTTCTGATCTAAATATATATATACACAATATACGGAATAATATATTGTATTGATATATTACAATATATTGAAAAATACATAAGGAATTGCAGCTTTTTCTATGATGAAAAATATATTGAAATATATCTTTATGTATGTAATTTTATTTTAGCAATATACTTCATAATAGTATATTAAATTTGATTAAATATATCTTTCTTTATAATATACTTATACAATATGCTTATGGCTCATTATGCATGAAACACGAGAGACACATAAGAAATATTATAGTTTTATTGAACATATAAAAAATCCTCAATTAACAGCATACAGTGATGAGCAACAAACAGCACCTGAGACCAGTCAGTGTCCATACATCCACCACAAAATTAAAACCAGCAGGTTAACAATATTAAAAATATTACAGTTTACTATTACCACTGATTTGTAAATTAATTAAAATTATTAAAAATAAATAAATTAATGGAATAACTTAAATGTGCAAACTACAATATACAGTTTTCATTGTGTAATACATTTTTAATTTACACAATATAACAGACAGCAGCAAAATCTGGCACTAAATGATACTGTACGAATACAAAATGTTACACACCTAACAAAAATATTACAGGGGCAAAAAGCATTTAGTCAGCCACCAATTGTGCAAGTTCTCCCATTTAAAAAAGATGGGAGAGTCCTGTAATTTTCATGATAAATATACCTCAACTATGAGAGATACCATATTTGATAAATTCAATAGCATCTGTTATCAGTATCAAGACACCTGTCCACAACCTCAAACAGTCACACTCCAAACTCCACTATGGCCAAGACCGAGCTGTCAAAGGACACTAGAAACAAAATTGTAGACCTGCACCAGGCTGGGAAGACTGAATCTGCAACAGGTAAGCAGCTTGGTGTGAAGAAATCAACTGTGGGAGCAATTATTAGAAAATGGAAGACATACAAGACCACTGATAATCTCCCTCGATCTGGGGCTCCATGCCTGTGGGGTCAAAATGATCACAAGAACTATGAGCAAAAATCCCAGAACCACACTCTCACTTCACAACCACTTTCTCTCTCTTGCGCTGCGGAATTGTGGTTAAATTGTCTCCCCTGCTGGTTCTAATCAACATATGTGCACGCATGTACTGTTTACTATGTGTGTGTAAAACATATTTTATTTTGTGTTTGTAAGCACGTGTGTACAGCTTCGTGTATGTATCTTATAACACACGTGTGTGCACGCATGTAAAGCAAAATAAAGTCTCATTAAATGTTAGAATGTTAAAAATCCATTTTTTTCTCCCCCTTTCTGGGGATAATAACTACATTCTGTCAATAATAACTACAGACTTAATTCTAAATCCGGCGCAAAAAGTAAAACCCACCTTCACTGGCCGCTTTTTCTTTTTGGTTTTCACCTTCATTTGATCTGCGGCAGGAAAAGTAGATGGTGCGCTACCGCCCCCTCGGGGTCTGGATGAATGATACTTGGTAAAGTGTTTTTTGCGGACCTGACTCCCAGGCCTGGCGAAGCCCTGCACATTTCTCTAACACACTATCCACACAAACATTTGCAGGCTTAGAGCATGTGTGGGAGAAATTGTGAGAAATTATGCCCTTATTAAAATCTACATGTACTGTAGAATTGTCCTTAAATGACAGAAATTAATGAACACAAACATTATCTTGTTGCTTCACTTGTTGATAAAAATATTCTGTATATTAAGTTTTAGTTTAAAACAACTATAAGTATAAATATAATGGGTTTTGTCTGCATTGCAATATACATCCATTCATACAGTATATTGCAATATATTAATAAATATAAGCACTAAGTTTCCTATATATGGAAATGTATTATTTAATATATTGCCATATATTTTATAATATATTGCCATATATTTTTTTCCATAAGAGGAGAGAGATAAATAGAGAATGAGAAGGTGAATGTGGGAGCGTTAGCACCTTTAATACCAGATTCAAGAAGAGACAGGAATGTTACAGGCAGTAATCAGGCCTGCGTGTGGCTAGTAATTTTTTTTCACCTACTGTAGGGTCAGCCAGGTTTGGGCCCTTAAATGAAATCATTATTTGAAAAGTGCATTTTGTATTAAATTGGTTATCCTAATTATAATAATATTAAAATTTGTTGGATGATCTGAATCATTTAGGTGTGATAAATATGCAAAGAAAAAAACACAGCGCACCAGGGAGAGGGCAAATGTTTTTTCCCCAGCACTGTATAATACATATTAACAAGCCAAACTTATTTCAGCGGTGTTGTCCTGCTTCGTACTGACCCTACTGGATTAGATTTGCTTAATTTACCCTTATGATCTTTTGTGTGCTCATGATAGACGTGTTCAGAATGATTAGTCACAGAGAGAGAGAGAGAGAGAATCCAAATCCTTGTATTTTATTTTAGATTTTTTTAATAGCAGATCAAATATCTTCGAGGATCTGGATCTGCACATTTGTCTATTTGTTTGAGTCGTGTGTTGATTTATGTTTTGCAAGTGCCACTTGTACTTGGCAGGCATAGAGTGTGTCACCGGGACAGGGCGAGGATGAAGCGTTCGATTGACAGACACCGATCCATCAGAAAGCTCAAGTCTGACAGGCAGAGATGGATTTTTAGGTTTCTCCTGCTTTACCAGAGGAGTAGCTCATCTGTCACTGTTCTAAGACGGCCAAATGTTCAAGTCAGCCCTGATAGGAGCCCAGTGCTACTCTGCTCACTTCACACAACAGCTCTGAGAAAAAAATATTAGAGACACGCTTTTTTTAAACTGCTCATCCTGTTCAGGGTTCCAGGGGGACTTGGGGCATGAGGCACGGTCTTTCCTGGATATGGTACCAGTCCATTACCAGGATGTACACAAGGAAGAGAAGGAAACTGTAGTACCAAACTCAAACAAGGTCTAATTTGATCTGGATTCTTAAATTAAAGCCACATCAGGCGAAGGATACTTCCCACCCTGGAAATATATATCAATCGTTTCTGCGGCAGTTACTTACTGGGTCGGGTTGCCAGCTTGATGCCCATTTGTACAGTATCTGAACACTTGGTCGTTGATGAACCTTGCTCAAGGGTCCAACAACAGCAGCCCTTTGGCAACCTCAGATCTACCACTTCCCCCAATGCTGTCGGGGCATGAGTCTAAAACTACTGTATAGAAAAAATATTAAACAGCAGATTCTCTGTATAGTAACGCTTGTGGCCTAGTTGTATTTTCGTGTTGCGGAAAGTTGTAGTAAGCATTTAGAATAATAGCTTTTCTTGTTTCTAGGATCAGGATTTAGTAGTATACCATCTGGATCCTCTATAAGGAGAACCTGTTTATGTTCAGTAGAATACTATTTAGCTTTGTGTATGTGAGAAAGAGCGCGCGCGCGCGAGAGAGAGAGTGGCTCAGTGCAAGGTGTTGGGGATATTTGTAGGATTTTGTGGAAAATATAAGCAGTTTTGCAGTGTCACACGCATACACACAAACAGCTGAAGAAAATACACATGAACCAAGTAACAGAAAGTTCCAGTCTTTCCATCTAGTATAACGTTATTGTGTATTTAACAAAATCCAGCTCATCATTAATAAGATAAATAACGAATATTTTGCATAAGCCTATCATTATTCTTTATCGGCGTCGCTTTGTTAGACATTAAAAGGCGACGCCGACGTTGCTTCAGTGCAGGTAGGACGTCTTCTGAGTCATTTACTAAAAACAAGTACCGACCATTTCTCCGTATTATTTATTTAATGGCACAGAAATCTAAAAGGTTAATTCATACTCAACTATAAAGGGCTGCTGTGTGTTACACCCACCTCACGTAACTAATTTAATCACACAATTCACAAAGCAATTAATTGTTGTCAACACAAACATTATCTGTTGTTCTCCAGAGCAGGAGATGTTCGCCTGGTGAAGAAAACACAGCCGAACGCGGATGAGCTCGGAAAGCAGGGGTAATTGATTGTATTAAAAACGGCTAGGAAATTAGATCAGCCCCTTTTCCTTTCTTTTTTTTTTATTTCTTCGCGCTTCCTTGCACTAACAAGCACATTGTTTTCCATCAGATTTGTTCTTATTATCGTCAATGGTGCAGAAACGGGTGATTGAGGTGTCTTGGAGGACGACATAATGACTGCGTGCTGAGCTGTGCTTCTATTCGACGGCGGTAAATCCGTCGCTATTCTCCTTTGGACTCGTGACGCGACCTAAAATCAATCGTGGAGGTAAAGGAGGCAAGGTGAAAAGAGCAGCGAATGTGTGTGTGGAACTGGCTGTTGTGCTCAAGTTAACAATCAATGGGGGCAGAATAAAATGGGCCATTAAAGCCCATTATTTCTATGAAGGCAGACAGCGGCCTGCACGCAGAGGAGGATTCTGCCGCTGTTCTTTCTATCCGTAGCCGAGACTAGATGAACTTTCCAATATGCGCATTGCCAAGGTGAAGCCGCAGTGCACAGGAGCACGACGATACACAGGCGACAGCATGTCACAGACGCTTAAGTAGAACAAGTTGTGTGTACTGTGTGGTTGTGGGTGTGTGAGAGGGGTTTCTTCAGTAGAATTACATTTATTGAATTGAAGCAAATAAATTATTTACTAATAATTAGATGTGGCAAGAAATTCAATTAAGTTATGTGTGTAGCAGTTCATGTATTGCCACACTGACTCCAGAGTCAATTCATTGAAATTGATTTTTAATTTATATACCGATCAGCCATAACATTAACGCTGATTATCAATTATACTGTACACCACTAAACTAGTGGCAGGATCATGGGCACCCAAGGCTTATCTACAGTATACCTGTAGTGCTGAAAATGTTACTGCTGGCTATGATAGAAAGGTATCAGAACACCCAGTGTATCACAGTCTGCTGCCTAAGGGGGTTTAAGGGTTTAAGGTTTTTTACTTCGGCCTTCAAACCCCCCAGATCCCAATCTACAGTAACAGCGCACTGATGAGATGCGCCAGACAAAGCAATCAGTCTGATCCATGGAGGCCCCACCCTGCAACCCACGCCACCCAAAGGATCTGCTGCTAACCTAAGCAGAGGAGCTGTTTTAGTGGCAAAAGGGGAAATTGTGTTACAAAATGTTAAGGCTGATTGGTTTAGAAACAACACCTTTCCTCTATAGTCTCTTGTCTGTCAGCTTTTTTTTATTTTAGTCTTAGTCCCGGGATAAATGTCCAAGTTAATTTTTAGCCTATTTAGTCAATCTTATGCTATTTCTATTTTGTCAAATTTTAATTGACCAAAAGTCTGGACATTTTAGTTTAGTTTTAGTTAGAGAAACCTTTAAGTATTTTAGTCTAGTTTTAGTCAATGGAAACGTAACATTTTAGCAATAAGATTATTATTAATTAACCCTACAGTCAATCCAGTCTAGCCAGAACTATTTTTAAAAGATTTTCACAAAATAATTACCTCAACATTTAAAATGTATCTTTTCATCTGCTGTTTTCAGCTAATTATATTTATTTTTAACCATCACAACAACTGCTGCATGTCTATTTTTTAACTACAAAACAATAGAAGAAGTATGGACAATACAGTGTTTTGAAATATTATATTATAATAATATAACATATCATGAAAATAGGCTCGAATATCGCCTTTTCTCTTTTGCCCAAATAATACTGCTGTTTCTGATTGTGAAGAAATGTATATGTTGACAAAAATAAAGACAGAAGTTTTATTAGTTTTTTTTTTTTAACCCACATTTTAGTCACATCTTTTTCCTTCAACAACATTGCATGCCGGTTTCGTCACTGTCACTGTTCAATGATATCCGTGACGTCTCGTCATCGTCTTGTCTTAGTCACAGGGAAAAAAAGGTCATCAACGAATATTTTCTGTCATTATTTTTGTTAAAGAAATTACTAGGCGTTTAAAAAAAATTGTGTTTTGGGAAATAATCATTGCAGATGACACCAGAGACACTAGTTTATGTATGAATTAACATTTGTTTTTTGAAGTATGCAAACGGTGTCATGCTGAAGTAAAGTTGTGGTAATGCGACTAACATACAGGTTCACGTTGCTTGACACCATCCTAAGTGGAAGCTAAACCTGTTGCTAGCAGCTAACAAAAACGTTGGAGAGGAGTGACAAGAACAAGATTCCTAGCAGTTCAGATCAAGCAAAGGTGTTATTTTTCTCTAGAGGTATGACTTTACAAGGTTTGAAAATTGCAATAAAAACAGTAAAACTGTAATATTGAATCGGGTTATTTATAAATCTTAATTCGGCACATACTGTAGGTGTTGTTATTATATTGTATCGGCTGGTCCTAGCAATTTCCATCCCTAGTAATAATTGCAGTATATATCGGAGTTTAGATGTTGGCATTAAAAAAGTTCTTTGCAGAACTGACAAACAGTGACCGTGTGCAAATATCCAGGCATAAAAATGTTTTTACAGTCACAGTATCATGTGCAGGACTAAAGCACAATAATAACACATCACCAATTTCAGCCATCATCCACTTTTAAAGTTGGTTATATTTATACTTGTCCATGTATCTAGCTAACTATTTTTATACTTGTCCAGTTTCTAGCTAACTATAATTTGTGTGACCCAGAGAGGATTGTAGGATTTAGAATCAACTTAAAATCTTTTCAAAATTCACACTTCTCCATTCTAAACATGGAACAACCTGTGTGTCCTCTTCCATCATCAATCATAAAATCTGAATGTAGTTTTATGCACCATGCTCCATTTGGTTAATTTCACATTGATGCATGTTGTACAGCATTGTGTGTTTATATACAATATATACCATACGTTTGTATTTCCTATATTTTAATGGAACCACACCCTATGACTTTTATGCAGTAAAAGTATTTTCTCTTTCCAAATCATTAGTGGAATTGAAGTCATCACATCAACAAAACCTGTGACATTTTCGTCAGCATCCTAGGCACATTAAACAAAGGTCATACGTCCGAGTACAAAAATATGAAGTGGCAGCGAGGAGATGCTAAACGTGTTTACACAGCCTTTTAAAACCTCATGGGCACATCTGCAAGTCAAATCATGTGGCTGTGAAAAATGATTGCAAAAGTGCCATTTATAAAAAAAAAAAAAAAAAAAAAAAGAAAAACTCTTAGCTTCATACAATAATTACAGAGAGTTGAGACTTAAGACAGCATAAAAAATGTCTTCTTCCTGTTCAAATTCCTTGCTACAGATATTGCAAGTTAAATCTGGATACTTTAATTTATTATTATTATTTTTTTTGCTTTCTTTTTCTCTTGCATCAGATTTTTTTTTTACCTAGCAGAAAAAAAAGTAACTCAAACTTGTGTTTAAGGCATTTTGCAGTATCGACTCGATGTATGGACAACACCAGGTAACAATTTCCAACCTTTCTTACCGTTTTTGAGTTTTTATAGCTCTCGAGTGGCTCTGATCATCAGGAGATTACAGGGTTTGAATTCACGACAATGCCACAGTGAGAGAGAAAAATTGACTGTGCTCTTCTGGTGGGAGGGATAGCATTATGGGATAGCATTTTTCTCTCCCATGTCAATCAGAGCAACAAATCGTGGGCGTCTGCGAGATCGTGTAAGAGGTCAGTTAGCATTTTCTTTTGATCGTGTTATAGGGCTGCACTGTGATGCACAAGCCAATGTTCGAAAAACTTCTCTGAGGAAGCGTTTGTTATTCATCTTTTACTTTTCATCCTTTCTGGTTGGTCCTTGTCATGTGACAGAACATGCATAGTTGGTGGACTGGAGTAGAAAATTAAACAAAATTGGGAAACCTTAACAAACAATTAATTGCAATTGTTCCATAATTAATGCAAATAAGTATAAACTGCTATACAATTTTTTTTATATCCCACAAATCCAGCACTATAATCACAAATCACAATAACAAAATATACAAAAGCAAATTGCATTAGGTTTACATTCCTGTCTTTCAGCTGCAAATCCTCAGCTAGGCATCTGACTAATGTTGACTTCAACTGCATTTAACTCCATTCAATTTGTCTGCTTCCTCAGGAGAAGACGAGCTGCAAAGGTTGGACAGAGAAAGACAACAATCCCAGCAGAAAGTCGATACTGGAAGGTAGTTTCAGTAGCAAGAAAGACAGACGTTCCAATGTTCCAGTTTATAAGAATAAGGCAAATGAGAGCAGATGTTAGTGCTACTGATGCTGTTATGGAGCATGGCCCATGGAAAAGTCTTCTCCATCTCCGTAGTCCCGAGGATCCTGAGGGTCTCGCGGATGAACAGGTGGCCTAAGAAATAAGGAGGAATGAAGAAAAATATTTTAGACCAAATCTAAAGTTCATTCATTAATCAATAAAGTGAAAACTATTTGTTCATGGAAACCTCCTGTGTCTTACTGCGATGTTATACCACGTTACAAAAATATACAAATTAAATGTCATGAGCTTTCCGTATTTTGCGTTTTTGACCTTTAACGTCATTTGACCGGATAACGTTTTTTCCACGAGTCGAAGAACCAAATGAAACATAGGCTCTGTATTAATAGACTAATCAACTTAACAAGATTTTTTTTTACAATTAAGACAATTAATTGTATTTTTATACAATTAAGACAATGTGGCTGTAGTGAAGTGCATGATGTGAACTGAAATTGGGACAAGTTTTAACAAAAAAGGTATTTTCTTATTAAAAAATACCAACCAAATTGTCTAAACCGGTTTATACTGCAAGAAAACATTCACTACAAATACACACAAAATTAGTTGATACTAATAGTTAAGTTCAAAAGTTTGCAATCCTCGTGGTTTTTGGGAAAGAGGATAAAAAAAACAGTGTCTTTGTCTATTTTCTTTATTTTTGAACAAGAAATAGGTAAACAAGGTAATGTTTCCTCCAGCACTTTAGCCTTCCATTCATGAAAGACATTTTTTTCCTCACCATTTCTACAACCCACCCTCTTTAATCTTTTTAATCCACCTTGTCTTTGCAGTGATAAAAGACGAAAATGCTTGGCTGATTATCAAAGCCTCTGATCAGAGAAGAAACTCTTAAAATTTCTCATATCCAATGTCCAAAAGATTCCATTCCGATTAAAAGAAAAATTATCTGGAATTCAATGTTTGGCTTTAATTGCAGCGCTCTAGAGAGAGATACATACAGTAGTGTCCCTCCCCTTTACACGGCTCAGAGGCATCTCTCTCCTCCCTTCTGACTCTCTCACTATCCCTTCAACCAGACACTAATGATATCCTACCATGACCAAACTGACAAACACCCCAGACTCTGTTTCTTCACACTGCTCTATTTTCATCCGCACTCTTCCTCCCAGCAATACTGTTCTCTCTAACGCAAATTCACTGCCCCTCTTGTCTACTCAGTTTTACTCACTGCTGCATTTGCATTTTATGCAGATACGCTAGTGATAATATGTACATGTCCGTGTCATATTTTACTATCACTAACTTAAAAAATGTGTGTCGGCATGCAGTCAAAATATCATGATTTCAGCAATATGTGCTCTCTTAGTATAGTATTATTGGTTACTCATATTTCATCACTGTCTTGAGCTATTATTAGTCTGTGCAATTTGCAAAAGTCTCTGGATGTTCAGAAAGGCCTGCATCAAAAAAACAACTATGCAGATTACTTACCTTACTGGAACTGGGTTAAGAAATGTCTAATGCATTAATAAAACCTGCATGGATAACTTCACAAGAAATGTAAAAAAAACATATATATATATATATATATATATATATATTAGTGTCATCAAAGATCACTTAAAATCTTGGTGCATTGAGCGAAGTTGCATTGTAAAACATTGGCAGTAAAAACTCAGCTATGTTTAGTGGAAAAAAGTAAGAGCATTGCCACACATTGGGACTAAACAGCTGTGTGGCCATAAAACGTGTTTACGTGTTAGAGACCCTAATCGAAAAAAAAAGCCTTTAATTTGCCACGAATCATAAAGAATGTACTTCGGAGCAACGGAAAAAGGTCATGTGGTCTGATGAGTTCAGATTGAGCCTATTCCAGAGCGAAGGACGTGTCAGGGTAAGAAGGGAAGCGCGTGAAGCGATGCACCCATCATGCATAGGGCCCGCTATACAAGCCTCTGAAGGCAGTCTTATGATCTGGGGTTGCTTCAGTTTGACAGGTCTAGACTCGGCATGAAGCCGTTATGTGGCAATAAAATGAAGTCAGCTGAATGATCAGGTTATCACGTCTATGGAGTTTCTTTCTTTCCTTCTTACCTGGCCACCACACTGCACAATCAAAGCTGAAAGCAATAAAACTAAATATTAGTATGCTCAACCTGTTTTTTTGGTCAGGCGGTGTAAGTCATGCATGTTAAACAAATGATGCTAATACAAAATCAGCTTTGGTCACGCTTTGAATTTTACAGTCCGGGGTGGATAAACTACAGTTGTTCGTTTTGCCGCTTAGACAACTTACTTCACCTTAATAAGCCGCAGGTTTAATAGATGCCTTAGAGCAGCAACTTCAGCAAACTGTGCAGGACTGAAATCAAAGAATTCCCTTGCACATTGAGTGTTAGTAGTGCAAGCATTTCATACAGTAATATGATGTCAACATTAATTAGGGGCCGAAACTTTGCTATAACCTCAATGCAGCATGTAATCCTAACCCAGGGCCTACTACAGTGGACACTGTTCAAATATGTAAGCATATTTTTATCTTTAGCTTACAGTACTATTGATCTGTTTGTTCGGGTATGCAGCAGAACGGATTCTTTGCATTCTATATCAACACATAACACTTCTAATTTTAGATCCAGTATACTGTAGTAGCGGTATCTTTAAAAGTCCTCCACCTCAGTGTGATGTGAGCATGTATTAATTTGATTGTTGATCTTCTGTTCTTGTTTATAAAAAAGTTAAGATTTTATTTTAGTTACCAGTGGAGACCAGTGCCAAAACCAGTAAAGGGACTGTATTGTGTATAGACTACAGCCAGGCGAGTTCTTATGTTCCAGACTGAATTTATAACCTTGGTGAAATGAATAACTTATAAGAGTGATATATGGACGAATTGTTTTTATGTCTTGAACGACACACTACTCTAAGAGACAGTATATTTTGGACTGACTAGAGGCAGCATTTTAGTATGCATGACTTTCTTCATGTGCTTTAATAAATTCATTGCATTAACGAAGGTCAATCATGGCCTTTTTCCAAGTCCAGATGGCAGGGGGACCTTGAGAGGATAACTTCGATGAAGATAACCGGGTAGGATGCAGTTTCAGGGTAATGAGGCATAACGGACAGTTCTGGTAGATGTGCTCATTGAAGGAGAAGAAGGTCAGGAGAGGCCATGGCATCTCTAATTTACCTCATTTTTAATCAGTAGGAAAATGTGAAAAACTCTGTCAGAATCTATTACTGGCTGGCCGGGCTAAAAAGTGGCTACGTTAAAAAAAAAAAAATCTTGCTTTTAACATTTAACAGGCTCAATAGTCCATGTTCAGTTTTATAGGAACAAACAGATTTGATTTGCAATCGTCAAGCAGGTTTATTTGCGTGAAATGAGCTCCTGCCTACCAGTCCCTTACGTATATGCCACAAGCATACTGTATGAGAACACGCCTACTTGCGCTTTTATATCTCAATTACATGAAAGACCACCTAATTTGTGCAGGTGAAGCATGAAAAGGAAAGCTATTAGAATTTTTTAAATATCTAAGCAAATAGGTTAATGGAGATGGAAACGAATACATTTCAGTGAAGTAGTGTTGGACGTGCTTGTGTTCTGAGGCTGACAAAAGAAAAAAAAACAACAACAACATTTCACCTTAAATAACAAAGATGGGCACAAAATGAAATCTTGAAATAACACCACTTTTATAGATGAGATATCCGAAGGGTGTAAATTTTTTATTTACACAGTAATAAATACTATTATGTAAATGTAAACAGATAGTTATGCCTTTTATCAAAAACGGTCAAAAATTAAATGGAAAACAAGACATTTTCCAACTCCACAGCTAATAGATATAGAATTTAATTTTGAATCTCCAATAGGTCTAACTAATTAAAAGCCTCTTCTATACACACAGCCAACAAATATCAAATAAACAAATCCTTATTTCTTAAAAAAAAAAAAAATCAGCAGGACGAAATAAAAAAACAAATTGGAAATCAAAATGAAGACCATTTATTTTGCAGTGTTTAGTGTTCAAATGAAGTAAAAAAAAAGAAAGCCGTGATATTGAAGCGTCACAGCTCGCACAGCCCAATAAGACTATACGTCAGAGTTTCACGCAGCCTCTTCTATACAAATGTGCCTATTACTAACTTAATCAATGCCTCATCAAGACCTAATGAGCTGATAAAGATCTGCATCTGCACATTCGGATTCACATTAAAGAAAAGACATGCTAATTCATAAATGACTAGCAAATTACATTACACTAATCCTCTAAGTGCATGGCTGCTTAGCGAGTAACACAGACACATCACTTTTTTAGGGGTGGGGGTTCGAATCTCACTTCCAGTTTGTGTTTTAGTTCCCTCATGCTTGGTAGGTTTTCTTCAGGTACTCCGTTTTTCCCCCACAGTCCAAAACCATGAACTATAAATGTTATTTTTCTGAAAGGAATTGGCTGTAGTGTCGTGTATAAAAACGTGTGCACCTGTATTCTGCATGGCAGCTGCTTCTGGCACCTTATCCAGATCCCTGAGCTCCCCTGCCTTGTGTCCTGAACTCCCTGAGATCCCACGAGCAAACACAGGATAAGCAATATGGAAAGTTAATGATTAATCCCCTAAACCTGGGTGCATCATCAATTATAAACATTACTTCCTATTTTTTTCATTTAATTTTTCTGTTGTTTTTTTATACAACCTATGCTCATTATTAAGTACTTTTTAACACACTTGGCACTGGTTCCTACCAAGATTTCCTTTTTTTTGCCTTATGGTGTTTTCTTTGCCACAGTCATGTCTAGCTTGCTCATGAGGCATAAATTTATATTTAGACTTGTATTCAGAACAAAGCATTACATAGGAAAAACGGAATAAGAATATATTTGTGTGTACGCTACCTAATTATAGAATGTGAAAAAAGGCTGAATGCAAGTGTGCAGCAGTGCCTTAACAATCATGTCATTGCTAGTTAAATATGGCTAGGCATTTCCTAACAGCAGCTCTAGCACACTGATGAGCTTCTGTGCAGCTGCTTACTGCTGATCAGCGGGCAGCGTGTGTCTGATGATGAATAAGGGTGGGCCAGATTAGAGGAAACTGGGTCTGCAAATGCCTGGTCCCTAATCAGAGAAAGTGCCTAATGCTTACTGATCTAGCCCTGAGGGGCCACTTCTAGATTTCCAGCTCTTCTAATATTCTCAGTCTCATGGCTGTATTCTTTAACACTATGTACTACATTTGTAATACATGCGTGACTGATACAGACCAGGAATTCGAAATGTACTGAGTAAAGCACTTGCTCAAAACATAGTTAATGCGTTCTTCGCATACATTCTTCAAGCTATTTTTTGGTAATTAAGCTCAAAGTCTGTACAATGCATCTAATTAGAGATGGTTCTACTCAATAATTATTACATTAATTATCATGGTGATAACAACAACAACAACACAATAATAATAGTTAATAGTAAATTTACAATTAAACTAGTCAGCCATGACATAAACCACAAAACATTAACAAATTAAAACTGATTATTAATTACTGTATATACCAGTAACCTGGTGACAAGATCATGGGTACCCAAGTCTGACTCATACCAGGGGGACCAAATGCATGCATGTCTGGTCCAATCCCACAGAAAAGCTAATACAGCTTAAATTGCTGAAAAAAAACAATGCTGGTCCTGATGGAAAGGCACCAAAACACCCAGTGCACCACACCCACCATGCATGGGGTCCAGCAGGCAAAAAGCCCAAGATTGCCGACTCCCTGACCTAAACTCCCCAGATCCCACTTCGATCAAATAGCCCGTGGGACAAAGATTGGAGGTCCCACCCTGCAAACCGCAGCACCCAAAAGATCCACTGATACTGTCCTGGTGCCAGACCCCACAGCACTCCACCAGACATCAGGTGGAGTCATGCCCCGGTGGCACAAAGGGAACTTGAACAATAATGGCCATGATATTTTGCATTGTAATGTTATGGCTGATATGGTTATGTGTTATCATGATAGTCAATGCAGCTTAAAGTTCAGAATTAAAACTTGTTTTAAAGGCATTTTTTAAAAATACTGTAGTTTCATTTGCTTTCTCTATGGGTTTCCTCTACTTCCATAAAAAAATCCCAAAAATATCCTAATAGTCAGACTGGTTCCACTAAATTGCTCAACAGTGCAGTCTTGCCTACAGTTCATGTATAACTCTTTCGTAAAATGCTTGATGTTTTCTCTGGTGACTGTACCTTGTATAAATCTATACCTGTATAGCTCCTACATGTTTTAATTTAGTTTAGTTTTCTTTTCTCTTTAAACTTTGCCCTCAAAAAACTTTATCCTGTTTCCCAACCCCAAGTGCATGCCCTGAGAGCATGTGCACAGCATGTGCAAACCAGCCTTATAGCACATTTCATTCTAATCACTATGTGTCACCCCAACACTGTAAGCAGCTGCTGGCCTTCCGAGTTAGCCATGTTGATTTAAATGCTGAAGGGATGGAGACGTGAGAATCGGTGAGGTTTTCTTTAAATTATTCCGGGCAGCCAGTGAGATGCATCCCAAGATGTTGCTATATTGTAGATAAGTTTTTTCCCCTCCCTATTCAGTACAGTATACACATCACGGAGGTCCTTGGACATTAATTATACACATTGATGGTCCATTGTACAGGCCAGTCTGCCAGGGTTTAGCTTCATTACAACCGGGACAAAAACAATTCGAGTACTGAAAATAAATGAATGAATGCTTTCATATATAATCATAAAATCATAAAATCTTACAAGTTATGGGGCCTCCGAGTGGTGCAGTTATAATGTTATTTGAATCCAATGATGATGGATGATTATCCAAATGATAAATTATACAGAAATTAAAGGAAGTATGTCCTACGACAGCTCGCAGTCTTCTTTGTCTTTCGGCTGTTCCCTTTCAGGGGTCGCCACAGCGAATCATCTGCCTCCATTTAACCCTATCCTCTGCATCCTCTTCTCTCACACCAACTAACTCGCAGTACTAGGAGAAATATCTAAAATCTTATCTGTAGTAACCACAAATGATATTCATGAGAACTATTTCTTTAATGCTGGAGGGGTTTAAGCTAAAATAAAAGTGTAAGAAGTAGGAGATAAATTAATAAAATATAGACCAGGACAAGTACAAAAACTGAGAAATAATCTAAAGGAATGAATCAGTTTCCTGTTGACCCAGCTATGTGAGGCATGATGGGTAATTTGACAAATTGGAGTGATTTTTAAGCTCCACTAGAGTTAATTGCTGTTGTCCTTCAATGCTTTCTTTCTTCTGCTCTCTCTCTCAGATGTGAACTGCTCTATATAATTTCCTTCGTTTATGTGGCAGGCCTTCGCTGGAGGTCTGTAATTTAGATTTCATCTAACGTGTCACGGCAGCTACGAGGCCCTGAGCAGTCCCCAGACTCGACGCCTGATTGTGCTGCTGCAGCTCCGAGATTCAGCAGGGGAACGCTGGCAGGAGAAAAGAGGGCAAGCGAAAAAGCATAAAGAAATGGATAACAAATGCGGAGGAAGTACTTTACATACAGAGGAAATGGATTCAGCAAGGCAGATGTAATCTAAAGTAGATGGCAATGCAAATGCCAATAATAAGATGCAGTTTTCTAGTGGAAAAAGGAAGAACACAACACTGGAAGATAAGATTGGATTAAAAAAAAGTAGCGTCTTTAGCTCAAGACTTAGTCTATTTAATAATTTACAATACAAATTATTCTTGGACTGCTGCTCACATTCACTCCGAACTATAACACCAGGTTCAGCTCCATCCCCTCAGCTCTAAAAGCAGTGACCCTGCCTAATCCTGACCTTAAAGTGACACGTTTGAGTTATGAAGTAGGGTCTCTGATTCACATCACCACATCTGTCCAGTCTTTTTCAAGTCAGAGCCTTTTAGAAGTGTGAATTTGTGCCATTCTCTACAAGCAGACCGCAGGCTTTGAAACAGGCAGAGTAAGAAAAAAGTGACAGATTAATAAAACCAGAAAAGCAAAAAAAAAAAAACAACAACACCACGCCACATCTTCTATATCTGAGGAGGCTGATATCACATGCAGCCTCTCATCTCCCGCCGACATAATTCCCTCTGCGTCCCTCACTCACAATACGGCAAGATGAGCTTGACACAAATGCAGAAGCACAAAAAGAAGAGACAAAACGATAGACAGAGAAAGAGAAGGAATCAGTAAGGGGAAGTTAAACTAAACAATAAAAAAGAAGAAAAAGAAACAAAACATGGACACTAATCCAGGCTCACAGCTGGTAAACATACCTAAAGGCATCATTCAATGCAATCCAATTAATATGAAATGTAATAAATCTGCAGAAAAATATGCATGACATTTGCTGTGGTAGATTTGCATTTGGTGTAAGATAGCTTAAAATTAATGGAACACAATCTCAGAGCAAATCTTTCATATAAAAACATGGCATTGTATCGCCACCACATAACTTCCTGCTTTGTGGCTCCTGGAGCCTCAAAGCCTCTCCTTGATGCCACTGCCAGTCATCGCTATCAGGCTATGTCTTTGTGTCTGTGAGACATTAGAGAATACTGGAGAGTTTACAACACCTACGCGATTGACTTCATATTCAGATTATCAGCCTACTCTGATATTAACCTCATGAGACCCAGACTCTACTGTTGTGTACACTGTAATTTCTCCTTAATGTTTCTGTTTATTAGGACCTGACAACTATAAAACTTAATCAATCTCTTCAAAGAGAAGGTAGTTTGGCGAAATAATTATTCCTAAAAGTCCTGGGACAAAAAGGTCATGTCCTCATAAAAGAACATTTGGACCTCATAAGGTAGGATTCCTTTATGTCTGCAACAACTAGGTAATTTAAAAACCTGCTCATTTTTGATAAGAAAAACTCTGATAAGGGGTCTTATTAATGGTTAGATGCTCTATCATAATATAGGAAGAAGAACATTATAACAGAGACAACTACTTTTGTGTGGCTGCTGTTGTTAGTGACACATGGTGTTGTGCTTGAACCCATTAGCGCTGCTACCCATCAACAAAGAAAGAAACTATACTGAGTAGTTTACGATATGAACGTGGTACATGCACCAGTTTGGTAATGAACAGGTTAAGGAAACGACTGCAAGCAACTGAAATTAACTGCTTTGAAATATTCAAGACAGTTTTGGGGCCTCAAAAGAATAAATCACACCTCCATATTCATTGAGCTGTTTCAGCTTCGCTTGTGACAGCAGGTTTTAAATCTGCATGTAGCAATTTCACACCTGCCCTGCGCAATAATTAGCCCAGCAATACTTCTAGATAGAAAGGACATGCGATATCTGGAGGCAATTCCACCCCAAATCACAAACATTTGTTCTGTCTTACATGTCTGAGTTGGAAAAAAAACAAAAAAAACAATAGAGATAACACCAAAGCCTAATGCAGTCAATCTTACACAGGCTCATTTAGCAAGTTTACAATCCCTGTTGTTGCCACTGGGGTAATCAAGGAATCAATTTCCGAGTGAGTTGGCCGCTTGTGTCGAGCCCTGATAATAAATAGATCATTAATTACAGCTTGAACAAAAAATATGACCAAATGCTTCCCAAATCGGCACAAGCCGTATATGCTTGTTGTGGGAGATGAGAGCTCGTCGGAAAGTGGTCCCGTGGTTTAGCTCCTGGAAGACCTTTATCATAAAGATGTGCCAGGCAATAAACAATTGTGCTACAATGCTAGAACACATTGCCGCTGTGACCTGTTGCTTTTTGCTTGCCTTGTAGTGTCTTCAGAGTCATTAAAGTCCAATTAAAGAGAAATTATACTTTAGTGAATGTCGGAATATGGATAGCAAGAAGCGAGAATCACATAGAACGAGGGGGGTGTTGTTTAGAGAATGCGCGTGTAGAATGTGCCTTGCAGGTATTTAGACCACCAAACTGACTGATTCAGTGCCTTGCATAAGTATATTATCCCTGTGACCATTTTTGGCGATTGTGCAGCTTTAGCTTTTCTGTGGGACTGAAGTGGACGGGTTGAGCTTTGGTCCCTAAGGGCATGGGCGTGCCTTGGGTGTTCATGATTCTGTCACCAGTGTATAGCTGATAATCAATTTGAATGTGTTAATGTTATGGCTAATCTGTGTATATCATAAGTATGCAGTGAATAAAAATATTGTTAGGAAAAAAAAAAGCAATAAAACTATTTACAAATAAAAAACTAAAAGTTGTAACTGTGCAAGTATTTACCCCATCCCTAAACTAGTTCTGGAACGGAAGTCCATTTGCAGATCATCAATGTCACATTTAACAAAAGAAATGTTGAACACCAAGAAGCTATTTGTGAAAGTACAAGGAGACATATATTTATGCAAAGCATTGTCTGAGCCCTCTAAGGTGATGAGTAATATGACTAATGAAGCACAATAAGTAAAAATAACAGATGGATAATTCAAAAGTCATGGGTTACACAATGTTCTGACTTAAGATTTAGCAAATTACCGCTTTATATATTTCATTGAGGGTAATCTTGCTGACCAAACATTCTGAAGTTGCTATCATCAATTTAGCCGGCCATTATTTTCCAACTTTAGTGCTCTAACAGTCTTCTAAAACAGAATATATGTTCATAATAATATTAAAGCACCTATTTTATTGGAAAATCCATGGAAATAACCTCGTAAAATTCAGCAGTGCCTAATGGTTTATTGGACACGCAGCCTTTTAAATTGAGCTTTTTTTTTGAGAACCTGCTTTGAACTGTGTCCTAATGATGTCTTCTCAAAAATAGTGCATTTTCCTCCTTACAGCTCCTCTAAGAATACCACAAAACTCAAACAGATAAAGAGAGAGAGAGTGAGCGAGAGAGACAGAGAGAGAGTAGAGTAGAGTAGAGTAGTTTACATAATGCTGAGGTTTCCAATTTAGTTGTCAAAGATCCCCAGTCATTGCACATTTCTGCAAATGGGTTGCTTTTTCCTAACTCCCAGCATACCTGAGTCAGGTAATGATGACTGTAAATTTGGACTTGCTGCCTGGTGGTCCTTAAGGACAGCGTTGGAGACAAAAGAAAATATACGCTGTGCTCTGATTCAGCACAAATAAAGACGTGAGTCTGTGACTGCACATCTGGCGATCCAAAGACAGGTGAAAAATTCCTACAGTATCGAATGAAAACCTACTGCAGCACACCATCAATAATCATTCACCATTTACTGTACTAAGCTAATCAGGCTCAGTAAATGGTGCAATTATTTCTGAAAATTGTTTTAATACAGCATTAGCACTCTTTATTGAAAAGCAAGAGAGTAGTGACTACAGGGCTGTACGGTATATATTTTATATATAAATTTCCGGATCACTCTCACTCACTCACATTCTCTATACTGCTTACCCTGAACTGGGTTGTGGGGCGCCTGGAGCCAATCCCAGGGAATCAAAACGGGTTTCTTTTTCTTACTAACATAAGCCAAGTTTGCTATACTGTAGATGTTTAGTAAGGTAGGTGTAAAACTGTCTGTGTAGCATGCTAGCCTTAATCATTTTTTATCTCAGACATAATGGTTCGCAGCTGTTTGCAATTACATATGTTATATATCGTATAATATATTAATTTCTATGCTTCTGCAATTATTATTCTGTCCAGGCGTCACCCTGCAGCTTTGAGAGTAGTTGTGGCCGGTACAGTCCACTGGAGCTTGGCTAAAGACTGACAGTCTCCATCAGAGGCTCCTCGACTAATAAACCTTTATGTGCACCGATGCATCTTTTAAAACATTTGTCATAAAAGCCAGCCAAATCCTGGAGGTAATATTCCTCGATCCTACATCTCATCATCGCTTGAGGCAAGAGCCAAGTCTGTCGCAGGATGAAAAATGCCAAATATTGCCTGTCTGGTCACGCGCTATTCCCTCGACTGCTTCGTTACAACTTTGAGGAAGCGAGGCTGGCTTTCAGTCAAAATGAGCAAAACAGCTCCAGAGTAAGCAGATAAACAGCTAGGGATTGTAACTCGACATACACAGACAGGTAAGAATGAGTTTGCGGAGGGGAAATGTGAGGAAAGATAAATTAGACAGAATACAGATGCATGGATCAAGTCATATGTAGAAAAAAAAAACAAAGAAAATGCTCATCTTTGCACGAGCAGGGCAAGGACACAATGCTAAACTTTAATCTTTATCTCTCTTGGTCTCCCGTAATTACATACTGCCTGGGCGTCCTTTGATCCCATTTAAGGTCTTGCAAATTTGTATGCGAGCTTTCTTTATCTGAATACTGATGGGTAAGTAGGTGGGGTCCAGAGCCCAGGCACCCCATAAATCATAGCTGTGCGGGTGGCACAGTGTTCACATCACTCCTCTATCAAATGGGCTACAGCTCTTGACATGGTGCATCTGGGATATTTTCCAGTTAAATCCGGAAGCCGGATTTTTGCTTCTTCTTAATTGTACATTATGAAAACTGTGAGCGCTTCTATGCTGTATACCAGTGTATATTTGTGTGTCCTGCACAAAGGTGTAACTCTTCTTTGTGAACTAGTGTGAGTGAAATGCTGAGGCAGAACCATGTACGTGGTGGAGTGAGCTACTGTTGATAGTTTTTCTATCATTTTCAATGCTGATGCTTCACAAAGACAGACAGATAGATAGAGATAGAGAGAGAGAGAGAGAGATCTTCACTAACTGATTCACACATTAAAACCCATTTGCTTTTCCACTGGATAATGTACAGATGCCAAATCAGTTCATTTTCATAGGGGAAAAAATGCTTGTCTGGAGACAAGGGCCTTGCTCATACTGCCAGCCCAAATCCGATTTTTGTCAACATGATGTAGACGTTCAAGTCTACAAGATCACGTGGTATGAGACATGAATCCATGGTGATAACTCGTCGAAAAGCAAGTAGGAAGATAATGAAAGCAATAGACACTGAAATAAAACACTATAATTTGGTAGAAAGTTAAGTTGCTATGCATCAGGGGGTTGCAAAAAATCTATTCCCCGTGCGTAAAATTAATGCAGGCCTTGAATTTTCCATGTGGCTAAATTAACCTGGACAGAGGACAAAGTGAAATATCTAATACCACTTTGGGGAAATGTATATGAGGAAATATTATGCTATATGCAAGACTCATGCATCGTTACCACAGCAGCCAAATTTGGTTCAGAACAAATCCAATCTGATCGCTTTCAATTAACAGTGTGGACAGCAGTTGTGATCTGGTGGTGGGTTTGGATACGGAATCTGTTCGACAACAAACAGGAGCAACGCTGCTAAATGGTGCAGCAGGAAGCCTCGGGAATAAAGGTTTCCCAGTTCAATCCTGAGCTCATAGGTTTTATCCTGGTTCTCTGCTTCCTGGTTGTGTGTGTGTGTGTTTGCGTGTGCATCTTTATGTGTGTGCATGACGCCCTGTGATTGACGGCCATCCAATCCAAAATGTATTGCCACCTCGTGTCCAGCGTTTGCAGAACAGATTCCAGATCCACCGTATCTCTGATCAGAGTAAAGTTCTCAGCAAAGATGAACAAATAAATACAGTACATTCCTAACATTTATTTTTAGAAGCTATACACAAATAAATATGGTTACACAGTAAAGAAAGGGAAAAAGGGCCTAAAAAAAGAGCTGATAATAAATCTTTAAGAAAAAAATACTGGCTAAGCAAACCGACAGGGTTTGAAGCAACACATCAGAAAGAACAAGGGTGTGAAAAAACACAGAGGCGCCGGAAAGCTGCTCGAAGGATATGAAAGAGGTAGGAGGAAGCGATAACGGGGAAACAGTGAGGAGATGTGTTATTAAAAATGTTTGGCTCGCATCCGGGCTCTTTCATTTCCGATCATTTTGATAGGTGAACATGTGTGAACCTGACACTTTAGATGTCTTGTCACTATAAACGAAATGCTCAACATTTATTCCAAGGAAGTGTACTTGACTACTTGTTTCTCATGGTTGTTTTTAATTTACAAAGTAAACTATGAGAGTCCCACACTGTAGAAATGTGGGCTGGTTCATTAAAGTCATCGGTATATAAGAGGTGTGTTCATATCCTCACACACTCCACACACACCGTCTCTGAATCATAAATCATGCCTGATGTGGAGCATAAGGTTTTTTTTTTTCTCCGTGCCCTGCCATGACTGTTTACACAAAGCTTGAGCCGTATAAAAATCCTTTACCAGTAATATAACACTGAGTGTTATACACAAGGCATATAAACACATTAATGAATTCTTCGCACATCTGTCCTGAGCCACCTGTTTGAGAGACACACGTTTCAGGAAGACCGATCTCCCTTGACTGACTTACTCCCTAATCCCATTGCAGGCTGTAGGAGCAGCACTCTAATGTGAGGCACATCAGTAAGGTGGTAAAAACAGACATAAATCGAATCAACAGATAATGGAATCCAATATGGCTTTACCTTCAGCGGAACAAAAACGCTGAGGTAATTTGACTCGGCCTGCTGCGCCAACGCAAAGCCCATTTCACAAGCTACGGTGCAGAGGTAGGCGGATAACCCTCTCCGTCCCCTCCCCCCGTCCCCTCCCTTACCTTCTCCCAAGGCCCCCACCTTGTCTCCGAGGAGATGTGATGTGACAACCTTGTCTTAAAAATGGTTTACTCCTTCTGTAGTACGTGTAAAGGTGAGAGATCAGCGCTGGAACAAAATTGAACACAGTGCCCAGTGACACACACACACACACACACACACACACACACACACACTCACTGCACAGTGATAATATACTATGCTTACAAACACAGCAAACGGTACCACCAGGAATCCTTTACCCAACGTCACTGATGCAGATGATAAACACCATTTGGTGGAACTCATTTATACCCGGTTTAGCTCAATAAAATCTAGAGTTTTGTGCTTTGTTCCCAAACTCATACAGCCTGAACCTGAGTTCATAAATAAATAATGATAAAAAAAAAATAGAATTAGGGGAAATCTAAATTTTTTTGATTAGACCTTTAATTACGCATGAAAATGAGAAAGAGCGACCGAGTGAGTGAGGTATGTGCAATACTTTATATGAATATGGCAGCAACTACAAGCTATAAATGGTGATGACATGATAGTAAAGTAATAGATTGACAATTTCTAGCTATGCAATAATACATAATTTTATAATTAAGGTAAATACCAATTAGTGTGTGTGTACACTACCTGTACTACTAATAATAAATTTGTTAATGAATTAGTAACAAAAAGTGCCAAAGACTTTTTTTTCCATAAATGCACTCCCCATCAAATTTTTAATTCTGCACCATATTTGTTAAGGAATAAAACATCCCGAGGCATGGCTTTACATTTTATCAGCTTTAACAGAGCAGCTGTGAACAGTCATTCCTTCACCACTCTCTCCTGTTCCCTCGCAGCTGCTCTACTGTCAACGCTGCTTTTATCGAAAAATTAATCAACAAATTCTAACCAATCGGATTCAAGAATTTAAAAGCATTGTGGAATAAATGACTGAAGTTTAAATTTCCTCGGTCGCTATGGAAAACAACTGTATATAAGCTGTGTAGACAGTCAGGGTGATGCTGGAGCGCAAACAGCATACAACATTACGAATATAAGAAAGTTAAGTACGTAAAGGCAACAGAGTGCCTCGCTGTCAGAGATAAACCTGCTACTGGTATGGGAGTTTACGGGTGCGTTGTAGCCTCTGAGAAAGTGAGCATCTTTCTGGATGTTTTCCCTTCAATTTTCTTTTCTACAAGTTCACTGTCAGGAATACCACAAACACACAGAAAACCAAAAACACCTCAATTTCCTTTTTTTTTTTTAAAAAAAAAAAAAAAAAACACCTCAATTTCCAAATGAAAAGTGACACTTTTCTTTACATCCGTTACACAGTCTCATTTTGTTACTCGTATGTAAGTACACTCTGTAGTAACTTACAGAAACGGTTTCCTTCTGCTTCGATTGCCTTGGTTCCTTCTATCGTTGTTTAACTACAGACACACACACACCAATAGCTCATGGTGTTCTTAGGCTCCTTGCAAACCTGCTCAAGACAAAACAATTTTACTCTTAAATAAAAATAGACTGTTGTCACCTCACAGCTCCAGGGTCCCTGGTT